>NW_027365647.1:0-100831 GCF_046119375.1 Phyllobates terribilis | reverse complement strand
TAGCATGATAAAGAAGATTCAAAGAGAGTGAGATGCCAGCTCCTTTCATTCAGTCAGTAGCTTCAAACATTTCTGGTATATGAATAACATGTTTTTCAATGGCAAAAATCAATGAATATTGTAAATGCACAAACAGTAATTTCTCCGCATTGCAAGGTGCAATTCTGAAATTTTTTGCTTTTTCCTGCTCCTCTTAGCATGATAAAGAAGATTCAAAGAGAGAGATGCCAGCTCCTTTCATTCAGTCAGTAGCTTCAATCATTTCTGGACGTTTTTCAATGGCAAAAATCATTGAATATTGTAAATGCACAAACAGTAATTTCTCCGCATTGCAAGGTGCAATTCTGAAATTTTTTGCTTTTTCCTGCTCCTCTTAGCATGATAAAGAAGATTCAAAGAGAGTGAGATGCCAGCTCCTTTCATTCAGTCAGTAGCTTCAATCATTTCTGGTATATGAATAACATGATGTTTTTCAATGGCAAAAATCAATGAATATTGTAAATGCACAAACAGTAATTTCTCCGCATTGCAAGGTGCAATTCTGAAATTTTTTGCTTTTTCCTGCTCCTCTAAGCAATATAAAGAAGATTCAAAGAGAGTGAGATGCCAGCTCCTTTCATTCAGTCAGTAGCTTCAATCATTTCTGGACGTTTTTCAATGGCAAAAATCAATGAATATTGTAAATGCACAAACAGTAATTTCTCCGCATTGCAAGGTGCAATTCTGAAATTTTTTGCTTTTTCCTGCTCCTCTTTGCATGATAAACAAGATTCAAAGAGAATGAGATGCCAGCTCCTTTCATTCAGTCAGTAGCTTCAATCATTTCTGGACGTTTTTCAATGGCAAAAATCAATGAATATTGTAAATGCACAAACAGTAATTTCTCCGCATTGCAAGGTGCAATTCTGAAATTTTTTGCTTTTTCCTGCTCCTCTTAGCATGATAAAGAAGATTCAAAGAGAGTGAGATGCCAGCTCCTTTCATTCAGTCAGTAGCTTCAATCATTTCTGGACGTTTTTCAATGGCAAAAATCAATGAATATTGTAAATGCACAAACAGTAATTTCTCCGCATTGCAAGGTGCAATTCTGAATTTTTTTGCTTTTTCCTGCTCCTCTTAGCATGATAAAGAAGATTCAAAGAGAGTGAGATGCCAGCTCCTTTCATTCAGTCAGTAGCTTCAAACATTTCTGGTATATGAATAACATGATGTTTTTCAATGGCAAAAATCAATGAATATTGTAAATGCACAAACAGTAATTTCTCCGCATTGCAAGGTGCAATTTTGAAATTTTTTGCTTTTTCCTGCTCCTCTTAGCATGATAAAGAAGATTCAAAGAGAGTGAGATGCCAGCTCCTTTCATTCAGTCAGTAGCTTCAATCATTTCTGGACGTTTTTCAATGGCAAAAATCAATGAATATTGTAAATGCACAAACAGTAATTTCTCCGCATTGCAAGGTGCAATTCTGAAATTTTTTGCTTTTTCCTGCTCCTCTTAGCATGATAAACAAGATTCAAAGAGAGTGAGATGCCAGCTCCTTTCATTCAGTCAGTAGCTTCAATCATTTCTGGATGTTTTTCAATGGCAAAAATCAATGAATATTGTAAATGCACAAACAGTAATTTCTCCGCATTGCAAGGTGCAATTCTGAAATTTTTTGCTTTTTTCTGTTCCTCTTAGCATGATAAAGAAGATTCAAAGAGAGTGAGATGCCAGCTCCTTTCATTCAGTCAGTAGCTTCAAACATTTCTGGTATATGAATAACATGATGTTTTTCAATGGCAAAAATCAATGAATATTGTAAATGCACAAACAGTAATTTCTCCGCATTGCAAGGTGCAATTCTGAAATTTTTTGCTTTTTCCTGCTCCTCTTAGCATGATAAAGAAGATTCAAAGAGAGTGAGATGCCAGCTCCTTTCATTCAGTCAGTAGCTTCAATCATTTCTGGACGTTTTTCAATGGCAAAAATCAATGAATATTGTAAATGCACAAACAGTAATTTCTCCGCATTGCAAGGTGCAATTCTGAATTTTTTTGCTTTTTCCTGCTCCTCTTAGCATGATAAAGAAGATTCAAAGAGAGTGAGATGCCAGCTCCTTTCATTCAGTCAGTAGCTTCAAACATTTCTGGTATATGAATAACATGATGTTTTTCAATGGCAAAAATCAATGAATATTGTAAATGCACAAACAGTAATTTCTCCGCATTGCAAGGTGCAATTTTGAAATTTTTTGCTTTTTCCTGCTCCTCTTAGCATGATAAAGAAGATTCAAAGAGAGTGAGATGCCAGCTCCTTTCATTCAGTCAGTAGCTTCAATCATTTCTGGACGTTTTTCAATGGCAAAAATCAATGAATATTGTAAATGCACAAACAGTAATTTCTCCGCATTGCAAGGTGCAATTCTGAAATTTTTTGCTTTTTCCTGCTCCTCTTAGCATGATAAACAAGATTCAAAGAGAGTGAGATGCCAGCTCCTTTCATTCAGTCAGTAGCTTCAATCATTTCTGGATGTTTTTCAATGGCAAAAATCAATGAATATTGTAAATGCACAAACAGTAATTTCTCCGCATTGCAAGGTGCAATTCTGAAATTTTTTGCTTTTTTCTGCTCCTCTTAGCATGATAAAGAAGATTCAAAGAGAGTGAGATGCCAGCTCCTTTCATTCAGTCAGTAGCTTCAAACATTTCTGGTATATGAATAACATGATGTTTTTCAATGGCAAAAATCAATGAATATTGTAAATGCACAAACAGTAATTTCTCCGCATTGCAAGGTGCAATTCTGAAATTTTTTGCTTTTTCCTGCTCCTCTTAGCATGATAAAGAAGATTCAAAGAGAGTGAGATGCCAGCTCCTTTCATTCAGTCAGTAGCTTCAAACATTTCTGGTATATGAATAACATGTTTTTCAATGGCAAAAATCAATGAATATTGTAAATGCACAAACAGTAATTTCTCCGCATTGCAAGGTGCAATTCTGAAATTTTTTGCTTTTTCCTGCTCCTCTTAGCATGATAAAGAAGATTCAAAGAGAGAGATGCCAGCTCCTTTCATTCAGTCAGTAGCTTCAATCATTTCTGGACGTTTTTCAATGGCAAAAATCATTGAATATTGTAAATGCACAAACAGTAATTTCTCCGCATTGCAAGGTGCAATTCTGAAATTTTTTGCTTTTTCCTGCTCCTCTTAGCATGATAAAGAAGATTCAAAGAGAGTGAGATGCCAGCTCCTTTCATTCAGTCAGTAGCTTCAATCATTTCTGGTATATGAATAACATGATGTTTTTCAATGGCAAAAATCAATGAATATTGTAAATGCACAAACAGTAATTTCTCCGCATTGCAAGGTGCAATTCTGAAATTTTTTGCTTTTTCCTGCTCCTCTAAGCAATATAAAGAAGATTCAAAGAGAGTGAGATGCCAGCTCCTTTCATTCAGTCAGTAGCTTCAATCATTTCTGGACGTTTTTCAATGGCAAAAATCAATGAATATTGTAAATGCACAAACAGTAATTTCTCCGCATTGCAAGGTGCAATTCTGAAATTTTTTGCTTTTTCCTGCTCCTCTTTGCATGATAAACAAGATTCAAAGAGAATGAGATGCCAGCTCCTTTCATTCAGTCAGTAGCTTCAATCATTTCTGGACGTTTTTCAATGGCAAAAATCAATGAATATTGTAAATGCACAAACAGTAATTTCTCCGCATTGCAAGGTGCAATTCTGAAATTTTTTGCTTTTTCCTGCTCCTCTTAGCATGATAAAGAAGATTCAAAGAGAGTGAGATGCCAGCTCCTTTCATTCAGTCAGTAGCTTCAATCATTTCTGGACGTTTTTCAATGGCAAAAATCAATGAATATTGTAAATGCACAAACAGTAATTTCTCCGCATTGCAAGGTGCAATTCTGAATTTTTTTGCTTTTTCCTGCTCCTCTTAGCATGATAAAGAAGATTCAAAGAGAGTGAGATGCCAGCTCCTTTCATTCAGTCAGTAGCTTCAAACATTTCTGGTATATGAATAACATGATGTTTTTCAATGGCAAAAATCAATGAATATTGTAAATGCACAAACAGTAATTTCTCCGCATTGCAAGGTGCAATTTTGAAATTTTTTGCTTTTTCCTGCTCCTCTTAGCATGATAAAGAAGATTCAAAGAGAGTGAGATGCCAGCTCCTTTCATTCAGTCAGTAGCTTCAATCATTTCTGGACGTTTTTCAATGGCAAAAATCAATGAATATTGTAAATGCACAAACAGTAATTTCTCCGCATTGCAAGGTGCAATTCTGAAATTTTTTGCTTTTTCCTGCTCCTCTTAGCATGATAAACAAGATTCAAAGAGAGTGAGATGCCAGCTCCTTTCATTCAGTCAGTAGCTTCAATCATTTCTGGATGTTTTTCAATGGCAAAAATCAATGAATATTGTAAATGCACAAACAGTAATTTCTCCGCATTGCAAGGTGCAATTCTGAAATTTTTTGCTTTTTTCTGCTCCTCTTAGCATGATAAAGAAGATTCAAAGAGAGTGAGATGCCAGCTCCTTTCATTCAGTCAGTAGCTTCAAACATTTCTGGTATATGAATAACATGATGTTTTTCAATGGCAAAAATCAATGAATATTGTAAATGCACAAACAGTAATTTCTCCGCATTGCAAGGTGCAATTCTGAAATTTTTTGCTTTTTCCTGCTCCTCTTAGCATGATAAAGAAGATTCAAAGAGAGTGAGATGCCAGCTCCTTTCATTCAGTCAGTAGCTTCAAACATTTCTGGTATATGAATAACATGTTTTTCAATGGCAAAAATCAATGAATATTGTAAATGCACAAACAGTAATTTCTCCGCATTGCAAGGTGCAATTCTGAAATTTTTTGCTTTTTCCTGCTCCTCTTAGCATGATAAAGAAGATTCAAAGAGAGAGATGCCAGCTCCTTTCATTCAGTCAGTAGCTTCAATCATTTCTGGACGTTTTTCAATGGCAAAAATCATTGAATATTGTAAATGCACAAACAGTAATTTCTCCGCATTGCAAGGTGCAATTCTGAAATTTTTTGCTTTTTCCTGCTCCTCTTAGCATGATAAAGAAGATTCAAAGAGAGTGAGATGCCAGCTCCTTTCATTCAGTCAGTAGCTTCAATCATTTCTGGTATATGAATAACATGATGTTTTTCAATGGCAAAAATCAATGAATATTGTAAATGCACAAACAGTAATTTCTCCGCATTGCAAGGTGCAATTCTGAAATTTTTTGCTTTTTCCTGCTCCTCTAAGCAATATAAAGAAGATTCAAAGAGAGTGAGATGCCAGCTCCTTTCATTCAGTCAGTAGCTTCAATCATTTCTGGACGTTTTTCAATGGCAAAAATCAATGAATATTGTAAATGCACAAACAGTAATTTCTCCGCATTGCAAGGTGCAATTCTGAAATTTTTTGCTTTTTCCTGCTCCTCTTTGCATGATAAACAAGATTCAAAGAGAATGAGATGCCAGCTCCTTTCATTCAGTCAGTAGCTTCAATCATTTCTGGACGTTTTTCAATGGCAAAAATCAATGAATATTGTAAATGCACAAACAGTAATTTCTCCGCATTGCAAGGTGCAATTCTGAAATTTTTTGCTTTTTCCTGCTCCTCTTAGCATGATAAAGAAGATTCAAAGAGAGTGAGATGCCAGCTCCTTTCATTCAGTCAGTAGCTTCAATCATTTCTGGACGTTTTTCAATGGCAAAAATCAATGAATATTGTAAATGCACAAACAGTAATTTCTCCGCATTGCAAGGTGCAATTCTGAATTTTTTTGCTTTTTCCTGCTCCTCTTAGCATGATAAAGAAGATTCAAAGAGAGTGAGATGCCAGCTCCTTTCATTCAGTCAGTAGCTTCAAACATTTCTGGTATATGAATAACATGATGTTTTTCAATGGCAAAAATCAATGAATATTGTAAATGCACAAACAGTAATTTCTCCGCATTGCAAGGTGCAATTTTGAAATTTTTTGCTTTTTCCTGCTCCTCTTAGCATGATAAAGAAGATTCAAAGAGAGTGAGATGCCAGCTCCTTTCATTCAGTCAGTAGCTTCAATCATTTCTGGACGTTTTTCAATGGCAAAAATCAATGAATATTGTAAATGCACAAACAGTAATTTCTCCGCATTGCAAGGTGCAATTCTGAAATTTTTTGCTTTTTCCTGCTCCTCTTAGCATGATAAACAAGATTCAAAGAGAGTGAGATGCCAGCTCCTTTCATTCAGTCAGTAGCTTCAATCATTTCTGGATGTTTTTCAATGGCAAAAATCAATGAATATTGTAAATGCACAAACAGTAATTTCTCCGCATTGCAAGGTGCAATTCTGAAATTTTTTGCTTTTTTCTGTTCCTCTTAGCATGATAAAGAAGATTCAAAGAGAGTGAGATGCCAGCTCCTTTCATTCAGTCAGTAGCTTCAAACATTTCTGGTATATGAATAACATGATGTTTTTCAATGGCAAAAATCAATGAATATTGTAAATGCACAAACAGTAATTTCTCCGCATTGCAAGGTGCAATTCTGAAATTTTTTGCTTTTTCCTGCTCCTCTTAGCATGATAAAGAAGATTCAAAGAGAGTGAGATGCCAGCTCCTTTCATTCAGTCAGTAGCTTCAATCATTTCTGGACGTTTTTCAATGGCAAAAATCAATGAATATTGTAAATGCACAAACAGTAATTTCTCCGCATTGCAAGGTGCAATTCTGAATTTTTTTGCTTTTTCCTGCTCCTCTTAGCATGATAAAGAAGATTCAAAGAGAGTGAGATGCCAGCTCCTTTCATTCAGTCAGTAGCTTCAAACATTTCTGGTATATGAATAACATGATGTTTTTCAATGGCAAAAATCAATGAATATTGTAAATGCACAAACAGTAATTTCTCCGCATTGCAAGGTGCAATTTTGAAATTTTTTGCTTTTTCCTGCTCCTCTTAGCATGATAAAGAAGATTCAAAGAGAGTGAGATGCCAGCTCCTTTCATTCAGTCAGTAGCTTCAATCATTTCTGGACGTTTTTCAATGGCAAAAATCAATGAATATTGTAAATGCACAAACAGTAATTTCTCCGCATTGCAAGGTGCAATTCTGAAATTTTTTGCTTTTTCCTGCTCCTCTTAGCATGATAAACAAGATTCAAAGAGAGTGAGATGCCAGCTCCTTTCATTCAGTCAGTAGCTTCAATCATTTCTGGATGTTTTTCAATGGCAAAAATCAATGAATATTGTAAATGCACAAACAGTAATTTCTCCGCATTGCAAGGTGCAATTCTGAAATTTTTTGCTTTTTTCTGCTCCTCTTAGCATGATAAAGAAGATTCAAAGAGAGTGAGATGCCAGCTCCTTTCATTCAGTCAGTAGCTTCAAACATTTCTGGTATATGAATAACATGATGTTTTTCAATGGCAAAAATCAATGAATATTGTAAATGCACAAACAGTAATTTCTCCGCATTGCAAGGTGCAATTCTGAAATTTTTTGCTTTTTCCTGCTCCTCTTAGCATGATAAAGAAGATTCAAAGAGAGTGAGATGCCAGCTCCTTTCATTCAGTCAGTAGCTTCAAACATTTCTGGTATATGAATAACATGTTTTTCAATGGCAAAAATCAATGAATATTGTAAATGCACAAACAGTAATTTCTCCGCATTGCAAGGTGCAATTCTGAAATTTTTTGCTTTTTCCTGCTCCTCTTAGCATGATAAAGAAGATTCAAAGAGAGAGATGCCAGCTCCTTTCATTCAGTCAGTAGCTTCAATCATTTCTGGACGTTTTTCAATGGCAAAAATCATTGAATATTGTAAATGCACAAACAGTAATTTCTCCGCATTGCAAGGTGCAATTCTGAAATTTTTTGCTTTTTCCTGCTCCTCTTAGCATGATAAAGAAGATTCAAAGAGAGTGAGATGCCAGCTCCTTTCATTCAGTCAGTAGCTTCAATCATTTCTGGTATATGAATAACATGATGTTTTTCAATGGCAAAAATCAATGAATATTGTAAATGCACAAACAGTAATTTCTCCGCATTGCAAGGTGCAATTCTGAAATTTTTTGCTTTTTCCTGCTCCTCTAAGCAATATAAAGAAGATTCAAAGAGAGTGAGATGCCAGCTCCTTTCATTCAGTCAGTAGCTTCAATCATTTCTGGACGTTTTTCAATGGCAAAAATCAATGAATATTGTAAATGCACAAACAGTAATTTCTCCGCATTGCAAGGTGCAATTCTGAAATTTTTTGCTTTTTCCTGCTCCTCTTTGCATGATAAACAAGATTCAAAGAGAATGAGATGCCAGCTCCTTTCATTCAGTCAGTAGCTTCAATCATTTCTGGACGTTTTTCAATGGCAAAAATCAATGAATATTGTAAATGCACAAACAGTAATTTCTCCGCATTGCAAGGTGCAATTCTGAAATTTTTTGCTTTTTCCTGCTCCTCTTAGCATGATAAAGAAGATTCAAAGAGAGTGAGATGCCAGCTCCTTTCATTCAGTCAGTAGCTTCAATCATTTCTGGACGTTTTTCAATGGCAAAAATCAATGAATATTGTAAATGCACAAACAGTAATTTCTCCGCATTGCAAGGTGCAATTCTGAATTTTTTTGCTTTTTCCTGCTCCTCTTAGCATGATAAAGAAGATTCAAAGAGAGTGAGATGCCAGCTCCTTTCATTCAGTCAGTAGCTTCAAACATTTCTGGTATATGAATAACATGATGTTTTTCAATGGCAAAAATCAATGAATATTGTAAATGCACAAACAGTAATTTCTCCGCATTGCAAGGTGCAATTTTGAAATTTTTTGCTTTTTCCTGCTCCTCTTAGCATGATAAAGAAGATTCAAAGAGAGTGAGATGCCAGCTCCTTTCATTCAGTCAGTAGCTTCAATCATTTCTGGACGTTTTTCAATGGCAAAAATCAATGAATATTGTAAATGCACAAACAGTAATTTCTCCGCATTGCAAGGTGCAATTCTGAAATTTTTTGCTTTTTCCTGCTCCTCTTAGCATGATAAACAAGATTCAAAGAGAGTGAGATGCCAGCTCCTTTCATTCAGTCAGTAGCTTCAATCATTTCTGGATGTTTTTCAATGGCAAAAATCAATGAATATTGTAAATGCACAAACAGTAATTTCTCCGCATTGCAAGGTGCAATTCTGAAATTTTTTGCTTTTTTCTGCTCCTCTTAGCATGATAAAGAAGATTCAAAGAGAGTGAGATGCCAGCTCCTTTCATTCAGTCAGTAGCTTCAAACATTTCTGGTATATGAATAACATGATGTTTTTCAATGGCAAAAATCAATGAATATTGTAAATGCACAAACAGTAATTTCTCCGCATTGCAAGGTGCAATTCTGAAATTTTTTGCTTTTTCCTGCTCCTCTAAGCATGATAAAGAAGATTCAAAGAGAGTGAGATGCCAGCTCCTTTCATTCAGTCAGTAGCTTCAAACATTTCTGGTATATGAATAACATGATGTTTTTCAATGGCAAAAATCAATGAATATTGTAAATGCACAAACAGTAATTTCTCCGCATTGCAAGGTGCAATTCTGAAATTTTTTGCTTTTTCCTGCTCCTCTTAGCATGATAAAGAAGATTCAAAGAGAGAGATGCCAGCTCCTTTCATTCAGTCAGTAGCTTCAATCATTTCTGGACGTTTTTCAATGGCAAAAATCATTGAATATTGTAAATGCACAAACAGTAATTTCTCCGCATTGCAAGGTGCAATTCTGAAATTTTTTGCTTTTTCCTGCTCCTCTTAGCATGATAAAGAAGATTCAAAGAGAGTGAGATGCCAGCTCCTTTCATTCAGTCAGTAGCTTCAATCATTTCTGGTATATGAATAACATGATGTTTTTCAATGGCAAAAATCAATGAATATTGTAAATGCACAAACAGTAATTTCTCCGCATTGCAAGGTGCAATTCTGAAATTTTTTGCTTTTTCCTGCTCCGCTAAGCATGATAAAGAAGATTCAAAGATAGTGAGATGCCAGCTCCTTTCATTCAGTCAGTAGCTTCAATCATTTCTGGACGTTTTTCAATGGCAAAAATCAATGAATATTGTAAATGCACAAACAGTAATTTCTCCGCATTGCAAGGTGCAATTCTGAAATTTTTTGCTTTTTCCTGCTCCTCTTAGCATGATAAAGAAGATTCAAAGAGAGTGAGATGCCAGCTCCTTTCATTCAGTCAGTAGCTTCAAACATTTCTGGTATATGAATAACATGATGTTTTTCAATGGCAAAAATCAATGAATATTGTAAATGCACAAACAGTAATTTCTCCGCATTGCAAGGTGCAATTCTGAAATTTTTTGCTTTTTCCTGCTCCTCTTAGCATGATAAAGAAGATTCAAAGAGAGTGAGATGCCAGCTCCTTTCATTCAGTCAGTAGCTTCAATCATTTCTGGACGTTTTTCAATGGCAAAAATCAATGAATATTGTAAATGCACAAACAGTAATTTCTCCGCATTGCAAGGTGCAATTCTGAATTTTTTTGCTTTTTCCTGCTCCTCTTAGCATGATAAAGAAGATTCAAAGAGAGTGAGATGCCAGCTCCTTTCATTCAGTCAGTAGCTTCAAACATTTCTGGTATATGAATAACATGATGTTTTTCAATGGCAAAAATCAATGAATATTGTAAATGCACAAACAGTAATTTCTCCGCATTGCAAGGTGCAATTTTGAAATTTTTTGCTTTTTCCTGCTCCTCTTAGCATGATAAAGAAGATTCAAAGAGAGTGAGATGCCAGCTCCTTTCATTCAGTCAGTAGCTTCAATCATTTCTGGACGTTTTTCAATGGCAAAAATCAATGAATATTGTAAATGCACAAACAGTAATTTCTCCGCATTGCAAGGTGCAATTCTGAAATTTTTTGCTTTTTCCTGCTCCTCTTAGCATGATAAACAAGATTCAAAGAGAGAGATGCCAGCTCCTTTCATTCAGTCAGTAGCTTCAATCATTTCTGGACATTTTTCAATGGCAAAAATCATTGAATATTGTAAATGCACAAACAGTAATTTCTCCGCATTGCAAGGTGCAATTCTGAAATTTTTTGCTTTTTCCTGCTCCTCTTAGCATGATAAAGAAGATTCAAAGAGAGTGAGATGCCAGCTCCTTTCATTCAGTCAGTAGCTTCAATCATTTCTGGTATATGAATAACATGATGTTTTTCAATGGCAAAAATCAATGAATATTGTAAATGCACAAACAGTAATTTCTCCGCATTGCAAGGTGCAATTCTGAAATTTTTTGCTTTTTCCTGCTCCTCTAAGCAATATAAAGAAGATTCAAAGAGAGTGAGATGCCAGCTCCTTTCATTCAGTCAGTAGCTTCAATCATTTCTGGACGTTTTTCAATGGCAAAAATCAATGAATATTGTAAATGCACAAACAGTAATTTCTCCGCATTGCAAGGTGCAATTCTGAAATTTTTTGCTTTTTCCTGCTCCTCTTTGCATGATAAACAAGATTCAAAGAGAATGAGATGCCAGCTCCTTTCATTCAGTCAGTAGCTTCAATCATTTCTGGACGTTTTTCAATGGCAAAAATCAATGAATATTGTAAATGCACAAACAGTAATTTCTCCGCATTGCAAGGTGCAATTCTGAAATTTTTTGCTTTTTCCTGCTCCTCTTAGCATGATAAAGAAGATTCAAAGAGAGTGAGATGCCAGCTCCTTTCATTCAGTCAGTAGCTTCAAACATTTCTGGTATATGAATAACATGATGTTTTTCAATGGCAAAAATCAATGAATATTGTAAATGCACAAACAGTAATTTCTCCGCATTGCAAGGTGCAATTCTGAAATTTTTTGCTTTTTCCTGCTCCTCTTAGCATGATAAACAAGATTCAAAGAGAGTGAGATGCCAGCTCCTTTCATTCAGTCAGTAGCTTCAATCATTTCTGGACGTTTTTCAATGGCAAAAATCAATGAATATTGTAAATGCACAAACAGTAATTTCTCCGCATTGCAAGGTGCAATTCTGAATTTTTTTGCTTTTTCCTGCTCCTCTTAGCATGATAAAGAAGATTCAAAGAGAGTGAGATGCCAGCTCCTTTCATTCAGTCAGTAGCTTCAAACATTTCTGGTATATGAATAACATGATGTTTTTCAATGGCAAAAATCAATGAATATTGTAAATGCACAAACAGTAATTTCTCCGCATTGCAAGGTGCAATTTTGAAATTTTTTGCTTTTTCCTGCTCCTCTTAGCATGATAATGAAGATTCAAAGAGAGTGAGATGCCAGCTCCTTTCATTCAGTCAGTAGCTTCAATCATTTCTGGACGTTTTTCAATGGCAAAAATCAATGAATATTGTAAATGCACAAACAGTAATTTCTCCGCATTGCAAGGTGCAATTCTGAAATTTTTTGCTTTTTCCTGCTCCTCTTAGCATGATAAACAAGATTCAAAGAGAGTGAGATGCCAGCTCCTTTCATTCAGTCAGTAGCTTCAATCATTTCTGGATGTTTTTCAATGGCAAAAATCAATGAATATTGTAAATGCACAAACAGTAATTTCTCCGCATTGCAAGGTGCAATTCTGAAATTTTTTGCTTTTTTCTGCTCCTCTTAGCATGATAAAGAAGATTCAAAGAGAGTGAGATGCCAGCTCCTTTCATTCAGTCAGTAGCTTCAAACATTTCTGGTATATGAATAACATGATGTTTTTCAATGGCAAAAATCAATGAATATTGTAAATGCACAAACAGTAATTTCTCCGCATTGCAAGGTGCAATTCTGAAATTTTTTGCTTTTTCCTGCTCCTCTTAGCATGATAAAGAAGATTCAAAGAGAGTGAGATGCCAGCTCCTTTCATTCAGTCAGTAGCTTCAAACATTTCTGGTATATGAATAACATGATGTTTTTCAATGGCAAAAATCAATGAATATTGTAAATGCACAAACAGTAATTTCTCCGCATTGCAAGGTGCAATTCTGAAATTTTTTGCTTTTTCCTGCTCCTCTTAGCATGATAAAGAAGATTCAAAGAGAGTGAGATGCCAGCTCCTTTCATTCAGTCAGTAGCTTCAATCATTTCTGGTATATGAATAACATGATGTTTTTCAATGGCAAAAATCATTGAATATTGTAAATGCACAAACAGTAATTTCTCCGCATTGCAAGGTGCAATTCTGAAATTTTTTGCTTTTTCCTGCTCCTCTAAGCATGATAAAGAAGATTCAAAGATAGTGAGATGCCAGCTCCTTTCATTCAGTCAGTAGCTTCAATCATTTCTGGACGTTTTTCAATGGCAAAAATCAATGAATATTGTAAATGCACAAACAGTAATTTCTCCGCATTGCAAGGTGCAATTCTGAAATTTTTTGCTTTTTCCTGCTCCTCTTAGCATGATAAACAAGATTCAAAGAGAGTGAGATGCCAGCTCTTTTCATTCAGTCAGTAGCTTCAATCATTTCTGGACGTTTTTCAATGGCAAAAATCAATGAATATTGTAAATGCACAAACAGTAATTTCTCCGCATTGCAAGGTGCAATTCTGAAATTTTTTGCTTTTTCCTGCTCCTCTTAGCATGATAAAGAAGATTCAAAGAGAGTGAGATGCCAGCTCCTTTCATTCAGTCAGTAGCTTCAAACATTTCTGGTATATGAATAACATGATGTTTTTCAATGGCAAAAATCAATGAATATTGTAAATGCACAAACAGTAATTTCTCCGCATTGCAAGGTGCAATTCTGAAATTTTTTGCTTTTTCCTGCTCCTCTTAGCATGATAAAGAAGATTCAAAGAGAGTGAGATGCCAGCTCCTTTCATTCAGTCAGTAGCTTCAATCATTTCTGGACGTTTTTCAATGGCAAAAATCAATGAATATTGTAAATGCACAAACAGTAATTTCTCCGCATTGCAAGGTGCAATTCTGAAATTTTTTGCTTTTTCCTGCTCCTCTTAGCATGATAAAGAAGATTCAAAGAGAGTGAGATGCCAGCTCCTTTCATTCAGTCAGTAGCTTCAAACATTTCTGGTATATGAATAACATGATGTTTTTCAATGGCAAAAATCAATGAATATTGTAAATGCACAAACAGTAATTTCTCCGCATTGCAAGGTGCAATTTTGAAATTTTTTGCTTTTTCCTGCTCCTCTTAGCATGATAAAGAAGATTCAAAGAGAGTGAGATGCCAGCTCCTTTCATTCAGTCAGTAGCTTCAATCATTTCTGGACGTTTTTCAATGGCAAAAATCAATGAATATTGTAAATGCACAAACAGTAATTTCTCCGCATTGCAAGGTGCAATTCTGAAATTTTTTGCTTTTTCCTGCTCCTCTTAGCATGATAAACAAGATTCAAAGAGAGTGAGATGCCAGCTCCTTTCATTCAGTCAGTAGCTTCAATCATTTCTGGATGTTTTTCAATGGCAAAAATCAATGAATATTGTAAATGCACAAACAGTAATTTCTCCGCATTGCAAGGTGCAATTCTGAAATTTTTTGCTTTTTTCTGCTCCTCTTAGCATGATAAAGAAGATTCAAAGAGAGTGAGATGCCAGCTCCTTTCATTCAGTCAGTAGCTTCAAACATTTCTGGTATATGAATAACATGATGTTTTTCAATGGCAAAAATCAATGAATATTGTAAATGCACAAACAGTAATATCTCCGCATTGCAAGGTGCAATTCTGAAATTTTTTGCTTTTTCCTGCTCCTCTTAGCATGATAAAGAAGATTCAAAGAGAGTGAGATGCCAGCTCCTTTCATTCAGTCAGTAGCTTCAAACATTTCTGGTATATGAATAACATGATGTTTTTCAATGGCAAAAATCAATGAATATTGTAAATGCACAAACAGTAATTTCTCCGCATTGCAAGGTGCAATTCTGAAATTTTTTGCTTTTTCCTGCTCCTCTTAGCATGATAAAGAAGATTCAAAGAGAGAGATGCCAGCTCCTTTCATTCAGTCAGTAGCTTCAATCATTTCTGGACGTTTTTCAATGGCAAAAATCATTGAATATTGTAAATGCACAAACAGTAATTTCTCCGCATTGCAAGGTGCAATTCTGAAATTTTTTGCTTTTTCCTGCTCCTCTTAGCATGATAAAGAAGATTCAAAGAGAGTGAGATGCCAGCTCCTTTCATTCAGTCAGTAGCTTCAATCATTTCTGGTATATGAATAACATGATGTTTTTCAATGGCAAAAATCAATGAATATTGTAAATGCACAAACAGTAATTTCTCCGCATTGCAAGGTGCAATTCTGAAATTTTTTGCTTTTTCCTGCTCCTCTAAGCATGATAAAGAAGATTCAAAGATAGTGAGATGCCAGCTCCTTTCATTCAGTCAGTAGCTTCAATCATTTCTGGACGTTTTTCAATGGCAAAAATCAATGAATATTGTAAATGCACAAACAGTAATTTCTCCGCATTGCAAGGTGCAATTCTGAAATTTTTTGCTTTTTCCTGCTCCTCTTAGCATGATAAAGAAGATTCAAAGAGAGTGAGATGCCAGCTCCTTTCATTCAGTCAGTAGCTTCAATCATTTCTGGACGTTTTTCAATGGCAAAAATCAATGAATATTGTAAATGCACAAACAGTAATTTCTCCGCATTGCAAGGTGCAATTCTGAAATTTTTTGCTTTTTCCTGCTCCTCTTAGCATGATAAAGAAGATTCAAAGAGAGTGAGATGCCAGCTCCTTTCATTCAGTCAGTAGCTTCAAACATTTCTGGTATATGAATAACATGATATTTTTCAATGGCAAAAATCAATGAATATTGTAAATGCACAAACAGTAATTTCTCCGCATTGAAAGGTGCAATTCTGAAATTTTTTGCTTTTTCCTGCTCCTCTTAGCATGATAAAGAAGATTCAAAGAGAGTGAGATGCCAGCTCCTTTCATTCAGTCAGTAGCTTCAATCATTTCTGGACGTTTTTCAATGGCAAAAATCAATGAATATTGTAAATGCACAAACAGTAATTTCTCCGCATTGCAAGGTGCAATTCTGAATTTTTTTGCTTTTTCCTGCTCCTCTTAGCATGATAAAGAAGATTCAAAGAGAGTGAGATGCCAGCTCCTTTCATTCAGTCAGTAGCTTCAAACATTTCTGGTATATGAATAACATGATGTTTTTCAATGGCAAAAATCAATGAATATTGTAAATGCACAAACAGTAATTTCTCCGCATTGCAAGGTGCAATTTTGAAATTTTTTGCTTTTTCCTGCTCCTCTTAGCATGATAAAGAAGATTCAAAGAGAGTGAGATGCCAGCTCCTTTCATTCAGTCAGTAGCTTCAATCATTTCTGGACGTTTTTCAATGGCAAAAATCAATGAATATTGTAAATGCACAAACAGTAATTTCTCCGCATTGCAAGGTGCAATTCTGAAATTTTTTGCTTTTTCCTGCTCCTCTTAGCATGATAAACAAGATTCAAAGAGAGTGAGATGCCAGCTCCTTTCATTCAGTCAGTAGCTTCAATCATTTCTGGATGTTTTTCAATGGCAAAAATCAATGAATATTGTAAATGCACAAACAGTAATTTCTCCGCATTGCAAGGTGCAATTCTGAAATTTTTTGCTTTTTTCTGCTCCTCTTAGCATGATAAAGAAGATTCAAAGAGAGTGAGATGCCAGCTCCTTTCATTCAGTCAGTAGCTTCAAACATTTCTGGTATATGAATAACATGATGTTTTTCAATGGCAAAAATCAATGAATATTGTAAATGCACAAACAGTAATTTCTCCGCATTGCAAGGTGCAATTCTGAAATTTTTTGCTTTTTCCTGCTCCTCTTAGCATGATAAAGAAGATTCAAAGAGAGAGATGCCAGCTCCTTTCATTCAGTCAGTAGCTTCAATCATTTCTGGACGTTTTTCAATGGCAAAAATCATTGAATATTGTAAATGCACAAACAGTAATTTCTCCGCATTGCAAGGTGCAATTCTGAAATTTTTTGCTTTTTCCTGCTCCTCTTAGCATGATAAAGAAGTTTCAAAGAGAGTGAGATGCCAGCTCCTTTCATTCAGTCAGTAGCTTCAATCATTTCTGGACGTTTTTCAATGGCAAAAATCAATGAATATTGTAAATGCACAAACAGTAATTTCTCCGCATTGCAAGGTGCAATTCTGAATTTTTTTGCTTTTTCCTGCTCCTCTTAGCATGATAAAGAAGATTCAAAGAGAGTGAGATGCCAGCTCCTTTCATTCAGTCAGTAGCTTCAAACATTTCTGGTATATGAATAACATGATGTTTTTCAATGGCAAAAATCAATGAATATTGTAAATGCACAAACAGTAATTTCTCCGCATTGCAAGGTGCAATTTTGAAATTTTTTGCTTTTTCCTGCTCCTCTTAGCATGATAAAGAAGATTCAAAGAGAGTGAGATGCCAGCTCCTTTCATTCAGTCAGTAGCTTCAATCATTTCTGGACGTTTTTCAATGGCAAAAATCAATGAATATTGTAAATGCACAAACAGTAATTTCTCCGCATTGCAAGGTGCAATTCTGAAATTTTTTGCTTTTTCCTGCTCCTCTTAGCATGATAAACAAGATTCAAAGAGAGTGAGATGCCAGCTCCTTTCATTCAGTCAGTAGCTTCAATCATTTCTGGATGTTTTTCAATGGCAAAAATCAATGAATATTGTAAATGCACAAACAGTAATTTCTCCGCATTGCAAGGTGCAATTCTGAAATTTTTTGCTTTTTTCTGCTCCTCTTAGCATGATAAAGAAGATTCAAAGAGAGTGAGATGCCAGCTCCTTTCATTCAGTCAGTAGCTTCAAACATTTCTGGTATATGAATAACATGATGTTTTTCAATGGCAAAAATCAATGAATATTGTAAATGCACAAACAGTAATTTCTCCGCATTGCAAGGTGCAATTCTGAAATTTTTTGCTTTTTCCTGCTCCTCTTAGCATGATAAAGAAGATTCAAAGAGAGTGAGATGCCAGCTCCTTTCATTCAGTCAGTAGCTTCAAACATTTCTGGTATATGAATAACATGATGTTTTTCAATGGCAAAAATCAATGAATATTGTAAATGCACAAACAGTAATTTCTCCGCATTGCAAGGTGCAATTCTGAAATTTTTTGCTTTTTCCTGCTCCTCTTATCATGATAAAGAAGATTCAAAGAGAGAGATGCCAGCTCCTTTCATTCAGTCAGTAGCTTCAATCATTTCTGGACGTTTTTCAATGGCAAAAATCATTGAATATTGTAAATGCACAAACAGTAATTTCTCCGCATTGCAAGGTGCAATTCTGAAATTTTTTGCTTTTTCCTGCTCCTCTTAGCATGATAAAGAAGATTCAAAGAGAGTGAGATGCCAGCTCCTTTCATTCAGTCAGTAGCTTCAATCATTTCTGGTATATGAATAACATGATGTTTTTCAATGGCAAAAATCAATGAATATTGTAAATGCACAAACAGTAATTTCTCCGCATTGCAAGGTGCAATTCTGAAATTTTTTGCTTTTTCCTGCTCCTCTAAGCATGATAAAGAAGATTCAAAGATAGTGAGATGCCAGCTCCTTTCATTCAGTCAGTAGCTTCAATCATTTCTGGACGTTTTTCAATGGCAAAAATCAATGAATATTGTAAATGCACAAACAGTAATTTCTCCGCATTGCAAGGTGCAATTCTGAAATTTTTTGCTTTTTCCTGCTCCTCTTAGCATGATAAACAAGATTCAAAGAGAGTGAGATGCCAGCTCTTTTCATTCAGTCAGTAGCTTCAATCATTTCTGGACGTTTTTCAATGGCAAAAATCAATGAATATTGTAAATGCACAAACAGTAATTTCTCCGCATTGCAAGGTGCAATTCTGAAATTTTTTGCTTTTTCCTGCTCCTCTTAGCATGATAAAGAAGATTCAAAGAGAGTGAGATGCCAGCTCCTTTCATTCAGTCAGTAGCTTCAAACATTTCTGGTATATGAATAACATGATGTTTTTCAATGGCAAAAATCAATGAATATTGTAAATGCACAAACAGTAATTTCTCCGCATTGCAAGGTGCAATTCTGAAATTTTTTGCTTTTTCCTGCTCCTCTTAGCATGATAAAGAAGATTCAAAGAGAGTGAGATGCCAGCTCCTTTCATTCAGTCAGTAGCTTCAATCATTTCTGGACGTTTTTCAATGGCAAAAATCAATGAATATTGTAAATGCACAAACAGTAATTTCTCCGCATTGCAAGGTGCAATTCTGAATTTTTTTGCTTTTTCCTGCTCCTCTTAGCATGATAAAGAAGATTCAAAGAGAGTGAGATGCCAGCTCCTTTCATGCAGTCAGTAGCTTCAAACATTTCTGGTATATGAATAACATGATGTTTTTCAATGGCAAAAATCAATGAATATTGTAAATGCACAAACAGTAATTTCTCCGCATTGCAAGGTGCAATTTTGAAATTTTTTGCTTTTTCCTGCTCCTCTTAGCATGATAAAGAAGATTCAAAGAGAGTGAGATGCCAGCTCCTTTCATTCAGTCAGTAGCTTCAATCATTTCTGGACGTTTTTCAATGGCAAAAATCAATGAATATTGTAAATGCACAAACAGTAATTTCTCCGCATTGCAAGGTGCAATTCTGAAATTTTTTGCTTTTTCCTGCTCCTCTTAGCATGATAAACAAGATTCAAAGAGAGAGATGCCAGCTCCTTTCATTCAGTCAGTAGCTTCAATCATTTCTGGACGTTTTTCAATGGCAAAAATCATTGAATATTGTAAATGCACAAACAGTAATTTCTCCGCATTGCAAGGTGCAATTCTGAAATTTTTTGCTTTTTCCTGCTCCTCTTAGCATGATAAAGAAGATTCAAAGAGAGTGAGATGCCAGCTCCTTTCATTCAGTCAGTAGCTTCAATCATTTCTGGTATAAGAATAACATGATGTTTTTCAATGGCAAAAATCAATGAATATTGTAAATGCACAAACAGTAATTTCTCCGCATTGCAAGGTGCAATTCTGAAATTTTTTGCTTTTTCCTGCTCCTCTAAGCAATATAAAGAAGATTCAAAGAGAGTGAGATGCCAGCTCCTTTCATTCAGTCAGTAGCTTCAATCATTTCTGGACGTTTTTCAATGGCAAAAATCAATGAATATTGTAAATGCACAAACAGTAATTTCTCCGCATTGCAAGGTGCAATTCTGAAATTTTTTGCTTTTTCCTGCTCCTCTTTGCATGATAAACAAGATTCAAAGAGAATGAGATGCCAGCTCCTTTCATTCAGTCAGTAGCTTCAATCATTTCTGGACGTTTTTCAAAGGCAAAAATCAATGAATATTGTAAATGCACAAACAGTAATTTCTCCGCATTGCAAGGTGCAATTCTGAAATTTTTTGCTTTTTCCTGCTCCTCTTAGCATGATAAAGAAGATTCAAAGAGAGTGAGATGCCAGCTCCTTTCATTCAGTCAGTAGCTTCAAACATTTCTGGTATATGAATAACATGATGTTTTTCAATGGCAAAAATCAATGAATATTGTAAATGCACAAACAGTAATTTCTCCGCATTGCAAGGTGCAATTCTGAAATTTTTTGCTTTTTCCTGCTCCTCTTAGCATGATAAAGAAGATTCAAAGAGAGTGAGATGCCAGCTCCTTTCATTCAGTCAGTAGCTTCAATCATTTCTGGACGTTTTTCAATGGCAAAAATCAATGAATATTGTAAATGCACAAACAGTAATTTCTCCGCATTGCAAGGTGCAATTCTGAAATTTTTTGCTTTTTCCTGCTCCTCTTAGCATGATAAAGAACATTCAAAGAGAGTGAGATGCCAGCTCCTTTCATTCAGTCAGTAGCTTCAAACATTTCTGGTATATGAATAACATGATGTTTTTCAATGGCAAAAATCAATGAATATTGTAAATGCACAAACAGTAATTTCTCCGCATTGCAAGGTGCAATTCTGAAATTTTTTGCTTTTTCCTGCTCCTCTTAGCATGATAAAGAAGATTCAAAGAGAGTGAGATGCCAGCTCCTTTCATTCAGTCAGTAGCTTCAATCATTTCTGGACGTTTTTCAATGGCAAAAATCAATGAATATTGTAAATGCACAAACAGTAATTTCTCCGCATTGCAAGGTGCAATTCTGAATTTTTTTGCTTTTTCCTGCTCCTCTTAGCATGATAAAGAAGATTCAAAGAGAGTGAGATGCCAGCTCCTTTCATTCAGTCAGTAGCTTCAAACATTTCTGGTATATGAATAACATGATGTTTTTCAATGGCAAAAATCAATGAATATTGTAAATGCACAAACAGTAATTTCTCCGCATTGCAAGGTGCAATTTTGAAATTTTTTGCTTTTTCCTGCTCCTCTTAGCATGATAAAGAAGATTCAAAGAGAGTGAGATGCCAGCTCCTTTCATTCAGTCAGTAGCTTCAATCATTTCTGGACGTTTTTCAATGGCAAAAATCAATGAATATTGTAAATGCACAAACAGTAATTTCTCCGCATTGCAAGGTGCAATTCTGAAATTTTTTGCTTTTTCCTGCTCCTCTTAGCATGATAAACAAGATTCAAAGAGAGAGATGCCAGCTCCTTTCATTCAGTCAGTAGCTTCAATCATTTCTGGACATTTTTCAATGGCAAAAATCATTGAATATTGTAAATGCACAAACAGTAATTTCTCCGCATTGCAAGGTGCAATTCTGAAATTTTTTGCTTTTTCCTGCTCCTCTTAGCATGATAAAGAAGATTCAAAGAGAGTGAGATGCCAGCTCCTTTCATTCAGTCAGTAGCTTCAATCATTTCTGGTATATGAATAACATGATGTTTTTCAATGGCAAAAATCAATGAATATTGTAAATGCACAAACAGTAATTTCTCCGCATTGCAAGGTGCAATTCTGAAATTTTTTGCTTTTTCCTGCTCCTCTAAGCAATATAAAGAAGATTCAAAGAGAGTGAGATGCCAGCTCCTTTCATTCAGTCAGTAGCTTCAATCATTTCTGGACGTTTTTCAATGGCAAAAATCAATGAATATTGTAAATGCACAAACAGTAATTTCTCCGCATTGCAAGGTGCAATTCTGAAATTTTTTGCTTTTTCCTGCTCCTCTTTGCATGATAAACAAGATTCAAAGAGAATGAGATGCCAGCTCCTTTCATTCAGTCAGTAGCTTCAATCATTTCTGGACGTTTTTCAATGGCAAAAATCAATGAATATTGTAAATGCACAAACAGTAATTTCTCCGCATTGCAAGGTGCAATTCTGAAATTTTTTGCTTTTTCCTGCTCCTCTTAGCATGATAAAGAAGATTCAAAGAGAGTGAGATGCCAGCTCCTTTCATTCAGTCAGTAGCTTCAAACATTTCTGGTATATGAATAACATGATGTTTTTCAATGGCAAAAATCAATGAATATTGTAAATGCACAAACAGTAATTTCTCCGCATTGCAAGGTGCAATTCTGAAATTTTTTGCTTTTTCCTGCTCCTCTTAGCATGATAAACAAGATTCAAAGAGAGTGAGATGCCAGCTCCTTTCATTCAGTCAGTAGCTTCAATCATTTCTGAACGTTTTTCAATGGCAAAAATCAATGAATATTGTAAATGCACAAACAGTAATTTCTCCGCATTGCAAGGTGCAATTCTGAATTTTTTTGCTTTTTCCTGCTCCTCTTAGCATGATAAAGAAGATTCAAAGAGAGTGAGATGCCAGCTCCTTTCATTCAGTCAGTAGCTTCAAACATTTCTGGTATATGAATAACATGATGTTTTTCAATGGCAAAAATCAATGAATATTGTAAATGCACAAACAGTAATTTCTCCGCATTGCAAGGTGCAATTTTGAAATTTTTTGCTTTTTCCTGCTCCTCTTAGCATGATAATGAAGATTCAAAGAGAGTGAGATGCCAGCTCCTTTCATTCAGTCAGTAGCTTCAATCATTTCTGGACGTTTTTCAATGGCAAAAATCAATGAATATTGTAAATGCACAAACAGTAATTTCTCCGCATTGCAAGGTGCAATTCTGAAATTTTTTGCTTTTTCCTGCTCCTCTTAGCATGATAAAGAAGATTCAAAGAGAGTGAGATGCCAGCTCCTTTCATTCAGTCAGTAGCTTCAAACATTTCTGGTATATGAATAACATGATGTTTTTCAATGGCAAAAATCAATGAATATTGTAAATGCACAAACAGTAATTTCTCCGCATTGCAAGGTGCAATTCTGAAATTTTTTGCTTTTTCCTGCTCCTCTTAGCATGATAAAGAAGATTCAAAGAGAGTGAGATGCCAGCTCCTTTCATTCAGTCAGTAGCTTCAAACATTTCTGGTATATGAATAACATGATGTTTTTCAATGGCAAAAATCAATGAATATTGTAAATGCACAAACAGTAATTTCTCCGCATTGCAAGGTGCAATTCTGAAATTTTTTGCTTTTTCCTGCTCCTCTTAGCATGATAAACAAGATTCAAAGAGAGTGAGATGCCAGCTCCTTTCATTCAGTCAGTAGCTTCAATCATTTCTGGACGTTTTTCAATGGCAAAAATCAATGAATATTGTAAATGCACAAACAGTAATTTCTCCGCATTGCAAGGTGCAATTCTGAATTTTTTTGCTTTTTCCTGCTCCTCTTAGCATGATAAAGAAGATTCAAAGAGAGTGAGATGCCAGCTCCTTTCATTCAGTCAGTAGCTTCAAACATTTCTGGTATATGAATAACATGATGTTTTTCAATGGCAAAAATCAATGAATATTGTAAATGCACAAACAGTAATTTCTCCGCATTGCAAGGTGCAATTTTGAAATTTTTTGCTTTTTCCTGCTCCTCTTAGCATGATAATGAAGATTCAAAGAGAGTGAGATGCCAGCTCCTTTCATTCAGTCAGTAGCTTCAATCATTTCTGGACGTTTTTCAATGGCAAAAATCAATGAATATTGTAAATGCACAAACAGTAATTTCTCCGCATTGCAAGGTGCAATTCTGAAATTTTTTGCTTTTTCCTGCTCCTCTTAGCATGATAAAGAAGATTCAAAGAGAGTGAGATGCCAGCTCCTTTCATTCAGTCAGTAGCTTCAAACATTTCTGGTATATGAATAACATGATGTTTTTCAATGGCAAAAATCAATGAATATTGTAAATGCACAAACAGTAATTTCTCCGCATTGCAAGGTGCAATTCTGAAATTTTTTGCTTTTTCCTGCTCCTCTTAGCATGATAAAGAAGATTCAAAGAGAGTGAGATGCCAGCTCCTTTCATTCAGTCAGTAGCTTCAATCATTTCTGGTATATGAATAACATGATGTTTTTCAATGGCAAAAATCAATGAATATTGTAAATGCACAAACAGTAATTTCTCCGCATTGCAAGGTGCAATTCTGAAATTTTTTGCTTTTTCCTGCTCCTCTTAGCATGATAAAGAAGATTCAAAGAGAGTGAGATGCCAGCTCCTTTCATTCAGTCAGTAGCTTCAATCATTTCTGGACGTTTTTCAATGGCAAAAATCAATGAATATTGTAAATGCACAAACAGTAATTTCTCCGCATTGCAAGGTGCAATTCTGAAATTTTTTGCTTTTTCCTGCTCCTCTTAGCATGATAAAGAACATTCAAAGAGAGTGAGATGCCAGCTCCTTTCATTCAGTCAGTAGCTTCAAACATTTCTGGTATATGAATAACATGATGTTTTTCAATGGCAAAAATCAATGAATATTGTAAATGCACAAACAGTAATTTCTCCGCATTGCAAGGTGCAATTCTGAAATTTTTTGCTTTTTCCTGCTCCTCTTAGCATGATAAAGAAGATTCAAAGAGAGTGAGATGCCAGCTCCTTTCATTCAGTCAGTAGCTTCAATCATTTCTGGACGTTTTTCAATGGCAAAAATCAATGAATATTGTAAATGCACAAACAGTAATTTCTCCGCATTGCAAGGTGCAATTCTGAATTTTTTTGCTTTTTCCTGCTCCTCTTAGCATGATAAAGAAGATTCAAAGAGAGTGAGATGCCAGCTCCTTTCATTCAGTCAGTAGCTTCAAACATTTCTGGTATATGAATAACATGATGTTTTTCAATGGCAAAAATCAATGAATATTGTAAATGCACAAACAGTAATTTCTCCGCATTGCAAGGTGCAATTTTGAAATTTTTTGCTTTTTCCTGCTCCTCTTAGCATGATAAAGAAGATTCAAAGAGAGTGAGATGCCAGCTCCTTTCATTCAGTCAGTAGCTTCAATCATTTCTGGACGTTTTTCAATGGCAAAAATCAATGAATATTGTAAATGCACAAACAGTAATTTCTCCGCATTGCAAGGTGCAATTCTGAAATTTTTTGCTTTTTCCTGCTCCTCTTAGCATGATAAACAAGATTCAAAGAGAGAGATGCCAGCTCCTTTCATTCAGTCAGTAGCTTCAATCATTTCTGGACATTTTTCAATGGCAAAAATCATTGAATATTGTAAATGCACAAACAGTAATTTCTCCGCATTGCAAGGTGCAATTCTGAAATTTTTTGCTTTTTCCTGCTCCTCTTAGCATGATAAAGAAGATTCAAAGAGAGTGAGATGCCAGCTCCTTTCATTCAGTCAGTAGCTTCAATCATTTCTGGTATATGAATAACATGATGTTTTTCAATGGCAAAAATCAATGAATATTGTAAATGCACAAACAGTAATTTCTCCGCATTGCAAGGTGCAATTCTGAAATTTTTTGCTTTTTCCTGCTCCTCTAAGCAATATAAAGAAGATTCAAAGAGAGTGAGATGCCAGCTCCTTTCATTCAGTCAGTAGCTTCAATCATTTCTGGACGTTTTTCAATGGCAAAAATCAATGAATATTGTAAATGCACAAACAGTAATTTCTCCGCATTGCAAGGTGCAATTCTGAAATTTTTTGCTTTTTCCTGCTCCTCTTTGCATGATAAACAAGATTCAAAGAGAATGAGATGCCAGCTCCTTTCATTCAGTCAGTAGCTTCAATCATTTCTGGACGTTTTTCAATGGCAAAAATCAATGAATATTGTAAATGCACAAACAGTAATTTCTCCGCATTGCAAGGTGCAATTCTGAAATTTTTTGCTTTTTCCTGCTCCTCTTAGCATGATAAAGAAGATTCAAAGAGAGTGAGATGCCAGCTCCTTTCATTCAGTCAGTAGCTTCAAACATTTCTGGTATATGAATAACATGATGTTTTTCAATGGCAAAAATCAATGAATATTGTAAATGCACAAACAGTAATTTCTCCGCATTGCAAGGTGCAATTCTGAAATTTTTTGCTTTTTCCTGCTCCTCTTAGCATGATAAACAAGATTCAAAGAGAGTGAGATGCCAGCTCCTTTCATTCAGTCAGTAGCTTCAATCATTTCTGGACGTTTTTCAATGGCAAAAATCAATGAATATTGTAAATGCACAAACAGTAATTTCTCCGCATTGCAAGGTGCAATTCTGAAATTTTTTGCTTTTTCCTGCTCCTCTTTGCATGATAAACAAGATTCAAAGAGAATGAGATGCCAGCTCCTTTCATTCAGTCAGTAGCTTCAATCATTTCTGGACGTTTTTCAATGGCAAAAATCAATGAATATTGTAAATGCACAAACAGTAATTTCTCCGCATTGCAAGGTGCAATTCTGAAATTTTTTGCTTTTTCCTGCTCCTCTTAGCATGATAAAGAAGATTCAAAGAGAGTGAGATGCCAGCTCCTTTCATTCAGTCAGTAGCTTCAAACATTTCTGGTATATGAATAACATGATGTTTTTCAATGGCAAAAATCAATGAATATTGTAAATGCACAAACAGTAATTTCTCCGCATTGCAAGGTGCAATTCTGAAATTTTTTGCTTTTTCCTGCTCCTCTTAGCATGATAAACAAGATTCAAAGAGAGTGAGATGCCAGCTCCTTTCATTCAGTCAGTAGCTTCAATCATTTCTGGACGTTTTTCAATGGCAAAAATCAATGAATATTGTAAATGCACAAACAGTAATTTCTCCGCATTGCAAGGTGCAATTCTGAATTTTTTTGCTTTTTCCTGCTCCTCTTAGCATGATAAAGAAGATTCAAAGAGAGTGAGATGCCAGCTCCTTTCATTCAGTCAGTAGCTTCAAACATTTCTGGTATATGAATAACATGATGTTTTTCAATGGCAAAAATCAATGAATATTGTAAATGCACAAACAGTAATTTCTCCGCATTGCAAGGTGCAATTTTGAAATTTTTTGCTTTTTCCTGCTCCTCTTAGCATGATAATGAAGATTCAAAGAGAGTGAGATGCCAGCTCCTTTCATTCAGTCAGTAGCTTCAATCATTTCTGGACGTTTTTCAATGGCAAAAATCAATGAATATTGTAAATGCACAAACAGTAATTTCTCCGCATTGCAAGGTGCAATTCTGAAATTTTTTGCTTTTTCCTGCTCCTCTTAGCATGATAAACAAGATTCAAAGAGAGTGAGATGCCAGCTCCTTTCATTCAGTCAGTAGCTTCAATCATTTCTGGATGTTTTTCAATGGCAAAAATCAATGAATATTGTAAATGCACAAACAGTAATTTCTCCGCATTGCAAGGTGCAATTCTGAAATTTTTTGCTTTTTTCTGCTCCTCTTAGCATGATAAAGAAGATTCAAAGAGAGTGAGATGCCAGCTCCTTTCATTCAGTCAGTAGCTTCAAACATTTCTGGTATATGAATAACATGATGTTTTTCAATGGCAAAAATCAATGAATATTGTAAATGCACAAACAGTAATTTCTCCGCATTGCAAGGTGCAATTCTGAAATTTTTTGCTTTTTCCTGCTCCTCTTAGCATGATAAAGAAGATTCAAAGAGAGTGAGATGCCAGCTCCTTTCATTCAGTCAGTAGCTTCAAACATTTCTGGTATATGAATAACATGATGTTTTTCAATGGCAAAAATCAATGAATATTGTAAATGCACAAACAGTAATTTCTCCGCATTGCAAGGTGCAATTCTGAAATTTTTTGCTTTTTCCTGCTCCTCTTAGCATGATAAAGAAGATTCAAAGAGAGTGAGATGCCAGCTCCTTTCATTCAGTCAGTAGCTTCAATCATTTCTGGTATATGAATAACATGATGTTTTTCAATGGCAAAAATCATTGAATATTGTAAATGCACAAACAGTAATTTCTCCGCATTGCAAGGTGCAATTCTGAAATTTTTTGCTTTTTCCTGCTCCTCTAAGCATGATAAAGAAGATTCAAAGATAGTGAGATGCCAGCTCCTTTCATTCAGTCAGTAGCTTCAATCATTTCTGGACGTTTTTCAATGGCAAAAATCAATGAATATTGTAAATGCACAAACAGTAATTTCTCCGCATTGCAAGGTGCAATTCTGAAATTTTTTGCTTTTTCCTGCTCCTCTTAGCATGATAAACAAGATTCAAAGAGAGTGAGATGCCAGCTCTTTTCATTCAGTCAGTAGCTTCAATCATTTCTGGACGTTTTTCAATGGCAAAAATCAATGAATATTGTAAATGCACAAACAGTAATTTCTCCGCATTGCAAGGTGCAATTCTGAAATTTTTTGCTTTTTCCTGCTCCTCTTAGCATGATAAAGAAGATTCAAAGAGAGTGAGATGCCAGCTCCTTTCATTCAGTCAGTAGCTTCAAACATTTCTGGTATATGAATAACATGATGTTTTTCAATGGCAAAAATCAATGAATATTGTAAATGCACAAACAGTAATTTCTCCGCATTGCAAGGTGCAATTCTGAAATTTTTTGCTTTTTCCTGCTCCTCTTAGCATGATAAAGAAGATTCAAAGAGAGTGAGATGCCAGCTCCTTTCATTCAGTCAGTAGCTTCAATCATTTCTGGACGTTTTTCAATGGCAAAAATCAATGAATATTGTAAATGCACAAACAGTAATTTCTCCGCATTGCAAGGTGCAATTCTGAAATTTTTTGCTTTTTCCTGCTCCTCTTAGCATGATAAAGAAGATTCAAAGAGAGTGAGATGCCAGCTCCTTTCATTCAGTCAGTAGCTTCAAACATTTCTGGTATATGAATAACATGATGTTTTTCAATGGCAAAAATCAATGAATATTGTAAATGCACAAACAGTAATTTCTCCGCATTGCAAGGTGCAATTTTGAAATTTTTTGCTTTTTCCTGCTCCTCTTAGCATGATAAAGAAGATTCAAAGAGAGTGAGATGCCAGCTCCTTTCATTCAGTCAGTAGCTTCAATCATTTCTGGACGTTTTTCAATGGCAAAAATCAATGAATATTGTAAATGCACAAACAGTAATTTCTCCGCATTGCAAGGTGCAATTCTGAAATTTTTTGCTTTTTCCTGCTCCTCTTAGCATGATAAACAAGATTCAAAGAGAGTGAGATGCCAGCTCCTTTCATTCAGTCAGTAGCTTCAATCATTTCTGGATGTTTTTCAATGGCAAAAATCAATGAATATTGTAAATGCACAAACAGTAATTTCTCCGCATTGCAAGGTGCAATTCTGAAATTTTTTGCTTTTTTCTGCTCCTCTTAGCATGATAAAGAAGATTCAAAGAGAGTGAGATGCCAGCTCCTTTCATTCAGTCAGTAGCTTCAAACATTTCTGGTATATGAATAACATGATGTTTTTCAATGGCAAAAATCAATGAATATTGTAAATGCACAAACAGTAATATCTCCGCATTGCAAGGTGCAATTCTGAAATTTTTTGCTTTTTCCTGCTCCTCTTAGCATGATAAAGAAGATTCAAAGAGAGTGAGATGCCAGCTCCTTTCATTCAGTCAGTAGCTTCAAACATTTCTGGTATATGAATAACATGATGTTTTTCAATGGCAAAAATCAATGAATATTGTAAATGCACAAACAGTAATTTCTCCGCATTGCAAGGTGCAATTCTGAAATTTTTTGCTTTTTCCTGCTCCTCTTAGCATGATAAAGAAGATTCAAAGAGAGAGATGCCAGCTCCTTTCATTCAGTCAGTAGCTTCAATCATTTCTGGACGTTTTTCAATGGCAAAAATCATTGAATATTGTAAATGCACAAACAGTAATTTCTCCGCATTGCAAGGTGCAATTCTGAAATTTTTTGCTTTTTCCTGCTCCTCTTAGCATGATAAAGAAGATTCAAAGAGAGTGAGATGCCAGCTCCTTTCATTCAGTCAGTAGCTTCAATCATTTCTGGTATATGAATAACATGATGTTTTTCAATGGCAAAAATCAATGAATATTGTAAATGCACAAACAGTAATTTCTCCGCATTGCAAGGTGAAATTCTGAAATTTTTTGCTTTTTCCTGCTCCTCTAAGCATGATAAAGAAGATTCAAAGATAGTGAGATGCCAGCTCCTTTCATTCAGTCAGTAGCTTCAATCATTTCTGGACGTTTTTCAATGGCAAAAATCAATGAATATTGTAAATGCACAAACAGTAATTTCTCCGCATTGCAAGGTGCAATTCTGAAATTTTTTGCTTTTTCCTGCTCCTCTTAGCATGATAAAGAAGATTCAAAGAGAGTGAGATGCCAGCTCCTTTCATTCAGTCAGTAGCTTCAATCATTTCTGGACGTTTTTCAATGGCAAAAATCAATGAATATTGTAAATGCACAAACAGTAATTTCTCCGCATTGCAAGGTGCAATTCTGAAATTTTTTGCTTTTTCCTGCTCCTCTTAGCATGATAAAGAAGATTCAAAGAGAGTGAGATGCCAGCTCCTTTCATTCAGTCAGTAGCTTCAAACATTTCTGGTATATGAATAACATGATATTTTTCAATGGCAAAAATCAATGAATATTGTAAATGCACAAACAGTAATTTCTCCGCATTGAAAGGTGCAATTCTGAAATTTTTTGCTTTTTCCTGCTCCTCTTAGCATGATAAAGAAGATTCAAAGAGAGTGAGATGCCAGCTCCTTTCATTCAGTCAGTAGCTTCAATCATTTCTGGACGTTTTTCAATGGCAAAAATCAATGAATATTGTAAATGCACAAACAGTAATTTCTCCGCATTGCAAGGTGCAATTCTGAATTTTTTTGCTTTTTCCTGCTCCTCTTAGCATGATAAAGAAGATTCAAAGAGAGTGAGATGCCAGCTCCTTTCATTCAGTCAGTAGCTTCAAACATTTCTGGTATATGAATAACATGATGTTTTTCAATGGCAAAAATCAATGAATATTGTAAATGCACAAACAGTAATTTCTCCGCATTGCAAGGTGCAATTTTGAAATTTTTTGCTTTTTCCTGCTCCTCTTAGCATGATAAAGAAGATTCAAAGAGAGTGAGATGCCAGCTCCTTTCATTCAGTCAGTAGCTTCAATCATTTCTGGACGTTTTTCAATGGCAAAAATCAATGAATATTGTAAATGCACAAACAGTAATTTCTCCGCATTGCAAGGTGCAATTCTGAAATTTTTTGCTTTTTCCTGCTCCTCTTAGCATGATAAACAAGATTCAAAGAGAGTGAGATGCCAGCTCCTTTCATTCAGTCAGTAGCTTCAATCATTTCTGGATGTTTTTCAATGGCAAAAATCAATGAATATTGTAAATGCACAAACAGTAATTTCTCCGCATTGCAAGGTGCAATTCTGAAATTTTTTGCTTTTTTCTGCTCCTCTTAGCATGATAAAGAAGATTCAAAGAGAGTGAGATGCCAGCTCCTTTCATTCAGTCAGTAGCTTCAAACATTTCTGGTATATGAATAACATGATGTTTTTCAATGGCAAAAATCAATGAATATTGTAAATGCACAAACAGTAATTTCTCCGCATTGCAAGGTGCAATTCTGAAATTTTTTGCTTTTTCCTGCTCCTCTTAGCATGATAAAGAAGATTCAAAGAGAGAGATGCCAGCTCCTTTCATTCAGTCAGTAGCTTCAATCATTTCTGGACGTTTTTCAATGGCAAAAATCATTGAATATTGTAAATGCACAAACAGTAATTTCTCCGCATTGCAAGGTGCAATTCTGAAATTTTTTGCTTTTTCCTGCTCCTCTTAGCATGATAAAGAAGATTCAAAGAGAGTGAGATGCCAGCTCCTTTCATTCAGTCAGTAGCTTCAATCATTTCTGGACGTTTTTCAATGGCAAAAATCAATGAATATTGTAAATGCACAAACAGTAATTTCTCCGCATTGCAAGGTGCAATTCTGAATTTTTTTGCTTTTTCCTGCTCCTCTTAGCATGATAAAGAAGATTCAAAGAGAGTGAGATGCCAGCTCCTTTCATTCAGTCAGTAGCTTCAAACATTTCTGGTATATGAATAACATGATGTTTTTCAATGGCAAAAATCAATGAATATTGTAAATGCACAAACAGTAATTTCTCCGCATTGCAAGGTGCAATTTTGAAATTTTTTGCTTTTTCCTGCTCCTCTTAGCATGATAAAGAAGATTCAAAGAGAGTGAGATGCCAGCTCCTTTCATTCAGTCAGTAGCTTCAATCATTTCTGGACGTTTTTCAATGGCAAAAATCAATGAATATTGTAAATGCACAAACAGTAATTTCTCCGCATTGCAAGGTGCAATTCTGAAATTTTTTGCTTTTTCCTGCTCCTCTTAGCATGATAAACAAGATTCAAAGAGAGTGAGATGCCAGCTCCTTTCATTCAGTCAGTAGCTTCAATCATTTCTGGATGTTTTTCAATGGCAAAAATCAATGAATATTGTAAATGCACAAACAGTAATTTCTCCGCATTGCAAGGTGCAATTCTGAAATTTTTTGCTTTTTTCTGCTCCTCTTAGCATGATAAAGAAGATTCAAAGAGAGTGAGATGCCAGCTCCTTTCATTCAGTCAGTAGCTTCAAACATTTCTGGTATATGAATAACATGATGTTTTTCAATGGCAAAAATCAATGAATATTGTAAATGCACAAACAGTAATTTCTCCGCATTGCAAGGTGCAATTCTGAAATTTTTTGCTTTTTCCTGCTCCTCTTAGCATGATAAAGAAGATTCAAAGAGAGTGAGATGCCAGCTCCTTTCATTCAGTCAGTAGCTTCAAACATTTCTGGTATATGAATAACATGATGTTTTTCAATGGCAAAAATCAATGAATATTGTAAATGCACAAACAGTAATTTCTCCGCATTGCAAGGTGCAATTCTGAAATTTTTTGCTTTTTCCTGCTCCTCTTATCATGATAAAGAAGATTCAAAGAGAGAGATGCCAGCTCCTTTCATTCAGTCAGTAGCTTCAATCATTTCTGGACGTTTTTCAATGGCAAAAATCATTGAATATTGTAAATGCACAAACAGTAATTTCTCCGCATTGCAAGGTGCAATTCTGAAATTTTTTGCTTTTTCCTGCTCCTCTTAGCATGATAAAGAAGATTCAAAGAGAGTGAGATGCCAGCTCCTTTCATTCAGTCAGTAGCTTCAATCATTTCTGGTATATGAATAACATGATGTTTTTCAATGGCAAAAATCAATGAATATTGTAAATGCACAAACAGTAATTTCTCCGCATTGCAAGGTGCAATTCTGAAATTTTTTGCTTTTTCCTGCTCCTCTTAGCATGATAAAGAAGATTCAAAGAGAGTGAGATGCCAGCTCCTTTCATTCAGTCAGTAGCTTCAAACATTTCTGGTATATGAATAACATGATGTTTTTCAATGGCAAAAATCAATGAATATTGTAAATGCACAAACAGTAATTTCTCCGCATTGCAAGGTGCAATTCTGAAATTTTTTGCTTTTTCCTGCTCCTCTTAGCATGATAAAGAAGATTCAAAGAGAGTGAGATGCCAGCTCCTTTCATTCAGTCAGTAGCTTCAATCATTTCTGGACGTTTTTCAATGGCAAAAATCAATGAATATTGTAAATGCACAAACAGTAATTTCTCCGCATTGCAAGGTGCAATTCTGAATTTTTTTGCTTTTTCCTGCTCCTCTTAGCATGATAAAGAAGATTCAAAGAGAGTGAGATGCCAGCTCCTTTCATGCAGTCAGTAGCTTCAAACATTTCTGGTATATGAATAACATGATGTTTTTCAATGGCAAAAATCAATGAATATTGTAAATGCACAAACAGTAATTTCTCCGCATTGCAAGGTGCAATTTTGAAATTTTTTGCTTTTTCCTGCTCCTCTTAGCATGATAAAGAAGATTCAAAGAGAGTGAGATGCCAGCTCCTTTCATTCAGTCAGTAGCTTCAATCATTTCTGGACGTTTTTCAATGGCAAAAATCAATGAATATTGTAAATGCACAAACAGTAATTTCTCCGCATTGCAAGGTGCAATTCTGAAATTTTTTGCTTTTTCCTGCTCCTCTTAGCATGATAAACAAGATTCAAAGAGAGAGATGCCAGCTCCTTTCATTCAGTCAGTAGCTTCAATCATTTCTGGACGTTTTTCAATGGCAAAAATCATTGAATATTGTAAATGCACAAACAGTAATTTCTCCGCATTGCAAGGTGCAATTCTGAAATTTTTTGCTTTTTCCTGCTCCTCTTAGCATGATAAAGAAGATTCAAAGAGAGTGAGATGCCAGCTCCTTTCATTCAGTCAGTAGCTTCAATCATTTCTGGTATAAGAATAACATGATGTTTTTCAATGGCAAAAATCAATGAATATTGTAAATGCACAAACAGTAATTTCTCCGCATTGCAAGGTGCAATTCTGAAATTTTTTGCTTTTTCCTGCTCCTCTAAGCAATATAAAGAAGATTCAAAGAGAGTGAGATGCCAGCTCCTTTCATTCAGTCAGTAGCTTCAATCATTTCTGGACGTTTTTCAATGGCAAAAATCAATGAATATTGTAAATGCACAAACAGTAATTTCTCCGCATTGCAAGGTGCAATTCTGAAATTTTTTGCTTTTTCCTGCTCCTCTTTGCATGATAAACAAGATTCAAAGAGAATGAGATGCCAGCTCCTTTCATTCAGTCAGTAGCTTCAATCATTTCTGGACGTTTTTCAAAGGCAAAAATCAATGAATATTGTAAATGCACAAACAGTAATTTCTCCGCATTGCAAGGTGCAATTCTGAAATTTTTTGCTTTTTCCTGCTCCTCTTAGCATGATAAAGAAGATTCAAAGAGAGTGAGATGCCAGCTCCTTTCATTCAGTCAGTAGCTTCAAACATTTCTGGTATATGAATAACATGATGTTTTTCAATGGCAAAAATCAATGAATATTGTAAATGCACAAACAGTAATTTCTCCGCATTGCAAGGTGCAATTCTGAAATTTTTTGCTTTTTCCTGCTCCTCTTAGCATGATAAAGAAGATTCAAAGAGAGTGAGATGCCAGCTCCTTTCATTCAGTCAGTAGCTTCAATCATTTCTGGACGTTTTTCAATGGCAAAAATCAATGAATATTGTAAATGCACAAACAGTAATTTCTCCGCATTGCAAGGTGCAATTCTGAAATTTTTTGCTTTTTCCTGCTCCTCTTAGCATGATAAAGAACATTCAAAGAGAGTGAGATGCCAGCTCCTTTCATTCAGTCAGTAGCTTCAAACATTTCTGGTATATGAATAACATGATGTTTTTCAATGGCAAAAATCAATGAATATTGTAAATGCACAAACAGTAATTTCTCCGCATTGCAAGGTGCAATTCTGAAATTTTTTGCTTTTTCCTGCTCCTCTTAGCATGATAAAGAAGATTCAAAGAGAGTGAGATGCCAGCTCCTTTCATTCAGTCAGTAGCTTCAATCATTTCTGGACGTTTTTCAATGGCAAAAATCAATGAATATTGTAAATGCACAAACAGTAATTTCTCCGCATTGCAAGGTGCAATTCTGAATTTTTTTGCTTTTTCCTGCTCCTCTTAGCATGATAAAGAAGATTCAAAGAGAGTGAGATGCCAGCTCCTTTCATTCAGTCAGTAGCTTCAAACATTTCTGGTATATGAATAACATGATGTTTTTCAATGGCAAAAATCAATGAATATTGTAAATGCACAAACAGTAATTTCTCCGCATTGCAAGGTGCAATTTTGAAATTTTTTGCTTTTTCCTGCTCCTCTTAGCATGATAAAGAAGATTCAAAGAGAGTGAGATGCCAGCTCCTTTCATTCAGTCAGTAGCTTCAATCATTTCTGGACGTTTTTCAATGGCAAAAATCAATGAATATTGTAAATGCACAAACAGTAATTTCTCCGCATTGAAAGGTGCAATTCTGAAATTTTTTGCTTTTTCCTGCTCCTCTTAGCATGATAAACAAGATTCAAAGAGAGAGATGCCAGCTCCTTTCATTCAGTCAGTAGCTTCAATCATTTCTGGACGTTTTTCAATGGCAAAAATCATTGAATATTGTAAATGCACAAACAGTAATTTCTCCGCATTGCAAGGTGCAATTCTGAAATTTTTTGCTTTTTCCTGCTCCTCTTAGCATGATAAAGAAGATTCAAAGAGAGTGAGATGCCAGCTCCTTTCATTCAGTCAGTAGCTTCAATCATTTCTGGTATATGAATAACATGATGTTTTTCAATGGCAAAAATCAATGAATATTGTAAATGCACAAACAGTAATTTCTCCGCATTGCAAGGTGCAATTCTGAAATTTTTTGCTTTTTCCTGCTCCTCTAAGCATGATAAAGAAGATTCAAAGATAGTGAGATGCCAGCTCCTTTCATTCAGTCAGTAGCTTCAATCATTTCTGGACGTTTTTCAATGGCAAAAATCAATGAATATTGTAAATGCACAAACAGTAATTTCTCCGCATTGCAAGGTGCAATTCTGAAATTTTTTGCTTTTTCCTGCTCCTCTTAGCATGATAAACAAGATTCAAAGAGAGTGAGATGCCAGCTCTTTTCATTCAGTCAGTAGCTTCAATCATTTCTGGACGTTTTTCAATGGCAAAAATCAATGAATATTGTAAATGCACAAACAGTAATTTCTCCGCATTGCAAGGTGCAATTCTGAAATTTTTTGCTTTTTCCTGCTCCTCTTAGCATGATAAAGAAGATTCAAAGAGAGTGAGATGCCAGCTCCTTTCATTCAGTCAGTAGCTTCAAACATTTCTGGTATATGAATAACATGATGTTTTTCAATGGCAAAAATCAATGAATATTGTAAATGCACAAACAGTAATTTCTCCGCATTGCAAGGTGCAATTCTGAAATTTTTTGCTTTTTCCTGCTCCTCTTAGCATGATAAAGAAGATTCAAAGAGAGTGAGATGCCAGCTCCTTTCATTCAGTCAGTAGCTTCAATCATTTCTGGACGTTTTTCAATGGCAAAAATCAATGAATATTGTAAATGCACAAACAGTAATTTCTCCGCATTGCAAGGTGCAATTCTGAATTTTTTTGCTTTTTCCTGCTCCTCTTAGCATGATAAAGAAGATTCAAAGAGAGTGAGATGCCAGCTCCTTTCATGCAGTCAGTAGCTTCAAACATTTCTGGTATATGAATAACATGATGTTTTTCAATGGCAAAAATCAATGAATATTGTAAATGCACAAACAGTAATTTCTCCGCATTGCAAGGTGCAATTTTGAAATTTTTTGCTTTTTCCTGCTCCTCTTAGCATGATAAAGAAGATTCAAAGAGAGTGAGATGCCAGCTCCTTTCATTCAGTCAGTAGCTTCAATCATTTCTGGACGTTTTTCAATGGCAAAAATCAATGAATATTGTAAATGCACAAACAGTAATTTCTCCGCATTGCAAGGTGCAATTCTGAAATTTTTTGCTTTTTCCTGCTCCTCTTAGCATGATAAACAAGATTCAAAGAGAGAGATGCCAGCTCCTTTCATTCAGTCAGTAGCTTCAATCATTTCTGGACGTTTTTCAATGGCAAAAATCATTGAATATTGTAAATGCACAAACAGTAATTTCTCCGCATTGCAAGGTGCAATTCTGAAATTTTTTGCTTTTTCCTGCTCCTCTTAGCATGATAAAGAAGATTCAAAGAGAGTGAGATGCCAGCTCCTTTCATTCAGTCAGTAGCTTCAATCATTTCTGGTATAAGAATAACATGATGTTTTTCAATGGCAAAAATCAATGAATATTGTAAATGCACAAACAGTAATTTCTCCGCATTGCAAGGTGCAATTCTGAAATTTTTTGCTTTTTCCTGCTCCTCTAAGCAATATAAAGAAGATTCAAAGAGAGTGAGATGCCAGCTCCTTTCATTCAGTCAGTAGCTTCAATCATTTCTGGACGTTTTTCAATGGCAAAAATCAATGAATATTGTAAATGCACAAACAGTAATTTCTCCGCATTGCAAGGTGCAATTCTGAAATTTTTTGCTTTTTCCTGCTCCTCTTTGCATGATAAACAAGATTCAAAGAGAATGAGATGCCAGCTCCTTTCATTCAGTCAGTAGCTTCAATCATTTCTGGACGTTTTTCAAAGGCAAAAATCAATGAATATTGTAAATGCACAAACAGTAATTTCTCCGCATTGCAAGGTGCAATTCTGAAATTTTTTGCTTTTTCCTGCTCCTCTTAGCATGATAAAGAAGATTCAAAGAGAGTGAGATGCCAGCTCCTTTCATTCAGTCAGTAGCTTCAAACATTTCTGGTATATGAATAACATGATGTTTTTCAATGGCAAAAATCAATGAATATTGTAAATGCACAAACAGTAATTTCTCCGCATTGCAAGGTGCAATTCTGAAATTTTTTGCTTTTTCCTGCTCCTCTTAGCATGATAAAGAAGATTCAAAGAGAGTGAGATGCCAGCTCCTTTCATTCAGTCAGTAGCTTCAATCATTTCTGGACGTTTTTCAATGGCAAAAATCAATGAATATTGTAAATGCACAAACAGTAATTTCTCCGCATTGCAAGGTGCAATTCTGAAATTTTTTGCTTTTTCCTGCTCCTCTTAGCATGATAAAGAACATTCAAAGAGAGTGAGATGCCAGCTCCTTTCATTCAGTCAGTAGCTTCAAACATTTCTGGTATATGAATAACATGATGTTTTTCAATGGCAAAAATCAATGAATATTGTAAATGCACAAACAGTAATTTCTCCGCATTGCAAGGTGCAATTCTGAAATTTTTTGCTTTTTCCTGCTCCTCTTAGCATGATAAAGAAGATTCAAAGAGAGTGAGATGCCAGCTCCTTTCATTCAGTCAGTAGCTTCAATCATTTCTGGACGTTTTTCAATGGCAAAAATCAATGAATATTGTAAATGCACAAACAGTAATTTCTCCGCATTGCAAGGTGCAATTCTGAATTTTTTTGCTTTTTCCTGCTCCTCTTAGCATGATAAAGAAGATTCAAAGAGAGTGAGATGCCAGCTCCTTTCATTCAGTCAGTAGCTTCAAACATTTCTGGTATATGAATAACATGATGTTTTTCAATGGCAAAAATCAATGAATATTGTAAATGCACAAACAGTAATTTCTCCGCATTGCAAGGTGCAATTTTGAAATTTTTTGCTTTTTCCTGCTCCTCTTAGCATGATAAAGAAGATTCAAAGAGAGTGAGATGCCAGCTCCTTTCATTCAGTCAGTAGCTTCAATCATTTCTGGACGTTTTTCAATGGCAAAAATCAATGAATATTGTAAATGCACAAACAGTAATTTCTCCGCATTGCAAGGTGCAATTCTGAAATTTTTTGCTTTTTCCTGCTCCTCTTAGCATGATAAACAAGATTCAAAGAGAGAGATGCCAGCTCCTTTCATTCAGTCAGTAGCTTCAATCATTTCTGGACGTTTTTCAATGGCAAAAATCATTGAATATTGTAAATGCACAAACAGTAATTTCTCCGCATTGCAAGGTGCAATTCTGAAATTTTTTGCTTTTTCCTGCTCCTCTTAGCATGATAAAGAAGATTCAAAGAGAGTGAGATGCCAGCTCCTTTCATTCAGTCAGTAGCTTCAATCATTTCTGGTATATGAATAACATGATGTTTTTCAATGGCAAAAATCAATGAATATTGTAAATGCACAAACAGTAATTTCTCCGCATTGCAAGGTGCAATTCTGAAATTTTTTGCTTTTTCCTGCTCCTCTAAGCAATATAAAGAAGATTCAAAGAGAGTGAGATGCCAGCTCCTTTCATTCAGTCAGTAGCTTCAATCATTTCTGGACGTTTTTCAATGGCAAAAATCAATGAATATTGTAAATGCACAAACAGTAATTTCTCCGCATTGCAAGGTGCAATTCTGAAATTTTTTGCTTTTTCCTGCTCCTCTTTGCATGATAAACAAGATTCAAAGAGAATGAGATGCCAGCTCCTTTCATTCAGTCAGTAGCTTCAATCATTTCTGGACGTTTTTCAATGGCAAAAATCAATGAATATTGTAAATGCACAAACAGTAATTTCTCCGCATTGCAAGGTGCAATTCTGAAATTTTTTGCTTTTTCCTGCTCCTCTTAGCATGATAAAGAAGATTCAAAGAGAGTGAGATGCCAGCTCCTTTCATTCAGTCAGTAGCTTCAAACATTTCTGGTATATGAATAACATGATGTTTTTCAATGGCAAAAATCAATGAATATTGTAAATGCACAAACAGTAATTTCTCCGCATTGCAAGGTGCAATTCTGAAATTTTTTGCTTTTTCCTGCTCCTCTTAGCATGATAAACAAGATTCAAAGAGAGTGAGATGCCAGCTCCTTTCATTCAGTCAGTAGCTTCAATCATTTCTGGACGTTTTTCAATGGCAAAAATCAATGAATATTGTAAATGCACAAACAGTAATTTCTCCGCATTGCAAGGTGCAATTCTGAATTTTTTTGCTTTTTCCTGCTCCTCTTAGCATGATAAAGAAGATTCAAAGAGAGTGAGATGCCAGCTCCTTTCATTCAGTCAGTAGCTTCAAACATTTCTGGTATATGAATAACATGATGTTTTTCAATGGCAAAAATCAATGAATATTGTAAATGCACAAACAGTAATTTCTCCGCATTGCAAGGTGCAATTTTGAAATTTTTTGCTTTTTCCTGCTCCTCTTAGCATGATAATGAAGATTCAAAGAGAGTGAGATGCCAGCTCCTTTCATTCAGTCAGTAGCTTCAATCATTTCTGGACGTTTTTCAATGGCAAAAATCAATGAATATTGTAAATGCACAAACAGTAATTTCTCCGCATTGCAAGGTGCAATTCTGAAATTTTTTGCTTTTTCCTGCTCCTCTTAGCATGATAAACAAGATTCAAAGAGAGTGAGATGCCAGCTCCTTTCATTCAGTCAGTAGCTTCAATCATTTCTGGATGTTTTTCAATGGCAAAAATCAATGAATATTGTAAATGCACAAACAGTAATTTCTCCGCATTGCAAGGTGCAATTCTGAAATTTTTTGCTTTTTTCTGCTCCTCTTAGCATGATAAAGAAGATTCAAAGAGAGTGAGATGCCAGCTCCTTTCATTCAGTCAGTAGCTTCAAACATTTCTGGTATATGAATAACATGATGTTTTTCAATGGCAAAAATCAATGAATATTGTAAATGCACAAACAGTAATTTCTCCGCATTGCAAGGTGCAATTCTGAAATTTTTTGCTTTTTCCTGCTCCTCTTAGCATGATAAAGAAGATTCAAAGAGAGTGAGATGCCAGCTCCTTTCATTCAGTCAGTAGCTTCAAACATTTCTGGTATATGAATAACATGATGTTTTTCAATGGCAAAAATCAATGAATATTGTAAATGCACAAACAGTAATTTCTCCGCATTGCAAGGTGCAATTCTGAAATTTTTTGCTTTTTCCTGCTCCTCTTAGCATGATAAAGAAGATTCAAAGAGAGTGAGATGCCAGCTCCTTTCATTCAGTCAGTAGCTTCAATCATTTCTGGTATATGAATAACATGATGTTTTTCAATGGCAAAAATCATTGAATATTGTAAATGCACAAACAGTAATTTCTCCGCATTGCAAGGTGCAATTCTGAAATTTTTTGCTTTTTCCTGCTCCTCTAAGCATGATAAAGAAGATTCAAAGATAGTGAGATGCCAGCTCCTTTCATTCAGTCAGTAGCTTCAATCATTTCTGGACGTTTTTCAATGGCAAAAATCAATGAATATTGTAAATGCACAAACAGTAATTTCTCCGCATTGCAAGGTGCAATTCTGAAATTTTTTGCTTTTTCCTGCTCCTCTTAGCATGATAAACAAGATTCAAAGAGAGTGAGATGCCAGCTCTTTTCATTCAGTCAGTAGCTTCAATCATTTCTGGACGTTTTTCAATGGCAAAAATCAATGAATATTGTAAATGCACAAACAGTAATTTCTCCGCATTGCAAGGTGCAATTCTGAAATTTTTTGCTTTTTCCTGCTCCTCTTAGCATGATAAAGAAGATTCAAAGAGAGTGAGATGCCAGCTCCTTTCATTCAGTCAGTAGCTTCAAACATTTCTGGTATATGAATAACATGATGTTTTTCAATGGCAAAAATCAATGAATATTGTAAATGCACAAACAGTAATTTCTCCGCATTGCAAGGTGCAATTCTGAAATTTTTTGCTTTTTCCTGCTCCTCTTAGCATGATAAAGAAGATTCAAAGAGAGTGAGATGCCAGCTCCTTTCATTCAGTCAGTAGCTTCAATCATTTCTGGACGTTTTTCAATGGCAAAAATCAATGAATATTGTAAATGCACAAACAGTAATTTCTCCGCATTGCAAGGTGCAATTCTGAATTTTTTTGCTTTTTCCTGCTCCTCTTAGCATGATAAAGAAGATTCAAAGAGAGTGAGATGCCAGCTCCTTTCATTCAGTCAGTAGCTTCAAACATTTCTGGTATATGAATAACATGATGTTTTTCAATGGCAAAAATCAATGAATATTGTAAATGCACAAACAGTAATTTCTCCGCATTGCAAGGTGCAATTTTGAAATTTTTTGCTTTTTCCTGCTCCTCTTAGCATGATAAAGAAGATTCAAAGAGAGTGAGATGCCAGCTCCTTTCATTCAGTCAGTAGCTTCAATCATTTCTGGACGTTTTTCAATGGCAAAAATCAATGAATATTGTAAATGCACAAACAGTAATTTCTCCGCATTGCAAGGTGCAATTCTGAAATTTTTTGCTTTTTCCTGCTCCTCTTAGCATGATAAACAAGATTCAAAGAGAGTGAGATGCCAGCTCCTTTCATTCAGTCAGTAGCTTCAATCATTTCTGGATGTTTTTCAATGGCAAAAATCAATGAATATTGTAAATGCACAAACAGTAATTTCTCCGCATTGCAAGGTGCAATTCTGAAATTTTTTGCTTTTTTCTGCTCCTCTTAGCATGATAAAGAAGATTCAAAGAGAGTGAGATGCCAGCTCCTTTCATTCAGTCAGTAGCTTCAAACATTTCTGGTATATGAATAACATGATGTTTTTCAATGGCAAAAATCAATGAATATTGTAAATGCACAAACAGTAATTTCTCCGCATTGCAAGGTGCAATTCTGAAATTTTTTGCTTTTTCCTGCTCCTCTTAGCATGATAAAGAAGATTCAAAGAGAGTGAGATGCCAGCTCCTTTCATTCAGTCAGTAGCTTCAAACATTTCTGGTATATGAATAACATGATGTTTTTCAATGGCAAAAATCAATGAATATTGTAAATGCACAAACAGTAATTTCTCCGCATTGCAAGGTGCAATTCTGAAATTTTTTGCTTTTTCCTGCTCCTCTTAGCATGATAAAGAAGATTCAAAGAGAGAGATGCCAGCTCCTTTCATTCAGTCAGTAGCTTCAATCATTTCTGGACGTTTTTCAATGGCAAAAATCATTGAATATTGTAAATGCACAAACAGTAATTTCTCCGCATTGCAAGGTGCAATTCTGAAATTTTTTGCTTTTTCCTGCTCCTCTTAGCATGATAAAGAAGATTCAAAGAGAGTGAGATGCCAGCTCCTTTCATTCAGTCAGTAGCTTCAATCATTTCTGGACGTTTTTCAATGGCAAAAATCATTGAATATTGTAAATGCACAAACAGTAATTTCTCCGCATTGCAAGGTGCAATTCTGAAATTTTTTGCTTTTTCCTGCTCCTCTAAGCATGATAAAGAAGATTCAAAGATAGTGAGATGCCAGCTCCTTTCATTCAGTCAGTAGCTTCAATCATTTCTGGACGTTTTTCAATGGCAAAAATCAATGAATATTGTAAATGCACAAACAGTAATTTCTCCGCATTGCAAGGTGCAATTCTGAAATTTTTTGCTTTTTCCTGCTCCTCTTAGCATGATAAAGAAGATTCAAAGAGAGTGAGATGCCAGCTCCTTTCATTCAGTCAGTAGCTTCAATCATTTCTGGACGTTTTTCAATGGCAAAAATCAATGAATATTGTAAATGCACAAACAGTAATTTCTCCGCATTGCAAGGTGCAATTCTGAAATTTTTTGCTTTTTCCTGCTCCTCTTAGCATGATAAAGAAGATTCAAAGAGAGTGAGATGCCAGCTCCTTTCATTCAGTCAGTAGCTTCAAACATTTCTGGTATATGAATAACATGATATTTTTCAATGGCAAAAATCAATGAATATTGTAAATGCACAAACAGTAATTTCTCCGCATTGAAAGGTGCAATTCTGAAATTTTTTGCTTTTTCCTGCTCCTCTTAGCATGATAAAGAAGATTCAAAGAGAGTGAGATGCCAGCTCCTTTCATTCAGTCAGTAGCTTCAATCATTTCTGGACGTTTTTCAATGGCAAAAATCAATGAATATTGTAAATGCACAAACAGTAATTTCTCCGCATTGCAAGGTGCAATTCTGAATTTTTTTGCTTTTTCCTGCTCCTCTTAGCATGATAAAGAAGATTCAAAGAGAGTGAGATGCCAGCTCCTTTCATTCAGTCAGTAGCTTCAAACATTTCTGGTATATGAATAACATGATGTTTTTCAATGGCAAAAATCAATGAATATTGTAAATGCACAAACAGTAATTTCTCCGCATTGCAAGGTGCAATTTTGAAATTTTTTGCTTTTTCCTGCTCCTCTTAGCATGATAAAGAAGATTCAAAGAGAGTGAGATGCCAGCTCCTTTCATTCAGTCAGTAGCTTCAATCATTTCTGGACGTTTTTCAATGGCAAAAATCAATGAATATTGTAAATGCACAAACAGTAATTTCTCCGCATTGCAAGGTGCAATTCTGAAATTTTTTGCTTTTTCCTGCTCCTCTTAGCATGATAAACAAGATTCAAAGAGAGTGAGATGCCAGCTCCTTTCATTCAGTCAGTAGCTTCAATCATTTCTGGATGTTTTTCAATGGCAAAAATCAATGAATATTGTAAATGCACAAACAGTAATTTCTCCGCATTGCAAGGTGCAATTCTGAAATTTTTTGCTTTTTTCTGCTCCTCTTAGCATGATAAAGAAGATTCAAAGAGAGTGAGATGCCAGCTCCTTTCATTCAGTCAGTAGCTTCAAACATTTCTGGTATATGAATAACATGATGTTTTTCAATGGCAAAAATCAATGAATATTGTAAATGCACAAACAGTAATTTCTCCGCATTGCAAGGTGCAATTCTGAAATTTTTTGCTTTTTCCTGCTCCTCTTAGCATGATAAAGAAGATTCAAAGAGAGAGATGCCAGCTCCTTTCATTCAGTCAGTAGCTTCAATCATTTCTGGACGTTTTTCAATGGCAAAAATCATTGAATATTGTAAATGCACAAACAGTAATTTCTCCGCATTGCAAGGTGCAATTCTGAAATTTTTTGCTTTTTCCTGCTCCTCTTAGCATGATAAAGAAGATTCAAAGAGAGTGAGATGCCAGCTCCTTTCATTCAGTCAGTAGCTTCAATCATTTCTGGACGTTTTTCAATGGCAAAAATCAATGAATATTGTAAATGCACAAACAGTAATTTCTCCGCATTGCAAGGTGCAATTCTGAATTTTTTTGCTTTTTCCTGCTCCTCTTAGCATGATAAAGAAGATTCAAAGAGAGTGAGATGCCAGCTCCTTTCATTCAGTCAGTAGCTTCAAACATTTCTGGTATATGAATAACATGATGTTTTTCAATGGCAAAAATCAATGAATATTGTAAATGCACAAACAGTAATTTCTCCGCATTGCAAGGTGCAATTTTGAAATTTTTTGCTTTTTCCTGCTCCTCTTAGCATGATAAAGAAGATTCAAAGAGAGTGAGATGCCAGCTCCTTTCATTCAGTCAGTAGCTTCAATCATTTCTGGACGTTTTTCAATGGCAAAAATCAATGAATATTGTAAATGCACAAACAGTAATTTCTCCGCATTGCAAGGTGCAATTCTGAAATTTTTTGCTTTTTCCTGCTCCTCTTAGCATGATAAACAAGATTCAAAGAGAGTGAGATGCCAGCTCCTTTCATTCAGTCAGTAGCTTCAATCATTTCTGGATGTTTTTCAATGGCAAAAATCAATGAATATTGTAAATGCACAAACAGTAATTTCTCCGCATTGCAAGGTGCAATTCTGAAATTTTTTGCTTTTTTCTGCTCCTCTTAGCATGATAAAGAAGATTCAAAGAGAGTGAGATGCCAGCTCCTTTCATTCAGTCAGTAGCTTCAAACATTTCTGGTATATGAATAACATGATGTTTTTCAATGGCAAAAATCAATGAATATTGTAAATGCACAAACAGTAATTTCTCCGCATTGCAAGGTGCAATTCTGAAATTTTTTGCTTTTTCCTGCTCCTCTTAGCATGATAAAGAAGATTCAAAGAGAGTGAGATGCCAGCTCCTTTCATTCAGTCAGTAGCTTCAAACATTTCTGGTATATGAATAACATGATGTTTTTCAATGGCAAAAATCAATGAATATTGTAAATGCACAAACAGTAATTTCTCCGCATTGCAAGGTGCAATTCTGAAATTTTTTGCTTTTTCCTGCTCCTCTTAGCATGATAAAGAAGATTCAAAGAGAGAGATGCCAGCTCCTTTCATTCAGTCAGTAGCTTCAATCATTTCTGGACGTTTTTCAATGGCAAAAATCATTGAATATTGTAAATGCACAAACAGTAATTTCTCCGCATTGCAAGGTGCAATTCTGAAATTTTTTGCTTTTTCCTGCTCCTCTTAGCATGATAAAGAAGATTCAAAGAGAGTGAGATGCCAGCTCCTTTCATTCAGTCAGTAGCTTCAATCATTTCTGGTATATGAATAACATGATGTTTTTCAATGGCAAAAATCAATGAATATTGTAAATGCACAAACAGTAATTTCTCCGCATTGCAAGGTGCAATTCTGAAATTTTTTGCTTTTTCCTGCTCCTCTAAGCATGATAAAGAAGATTCAAAGATAGTGAGATGCCAGCTCCTTTCATTCAGTCAGTAGCTTCAATCATTTCTGGACGTTTTTCAATGGCAAAAATCAATGAATATTGTAAATGCACAAACAGTAATTTCTCCGCATTGCAAGGTGCAATTCTGAAATTTTTTGCTTTTTCCTGCTCCTCTTAGCATGATAAACAAGATTCAAAGAGAGTGAGATGCCAGCTCTTTTCATTCAGTCAGTAGCTTCAATCATTTCTGGACGTTTTTCAATGGCAAAAATCAATGAATATTGTAAATGCACAAACAGTAATTTCTCCGCATTGCAAGGTGCAATTCTGAAATTTTTTGCTTTTTCCTGCTCCTCTTAGCATGATAAAGAAGATTCAAAGAGAGTGAGATGCCAGCTCCTTTCATTCAGTCAGTAGCTTCAAACATTTCTGGTATATGAATAACATGATGTTTTTCAATGGCAAAAATCAATGAATATTGTAAATGCACAAACAGTAATTTCTCCGCATTGCAAGGTGCAATTCTGAAATTTTTTGCTTTTTCCTGCTCCTCTTAGCATGATAAAGAAGATTCAAAGAGAGTGAGATGCCAGCTCCTTTCATTCAGTCAGTAGCTTCAATCATTTCTGGACGTTTTTCAATGGCAAAAATCAATGAATATTGTAAATGCACAAACAGTAATTTCTCCGCATTGCAAGGTGCAATTCTGAATTTTTTTGCTTTTTCCTGCTCCTCTTAGCATGATAAAGAAGATTCAAAGAGAGTGAGATGCCAGCTCCTTTCATTCAGTCAGTAGCTTCAATCATTTCTGGACGTTTTTCAATGGCAAAAATCAATGAATATTGTAAATGCACAAACAGTAATTTCTCCGCATTGCAAGGTGCAATTCTGAAATTTTTTGCTTTTTCCTGCTCCTCTTAGCATGATAAACAAGATTCAAAGAGAGAGATGCCAGCTCCTTTCATTCAGTCAGTAGCTTCAATCATTTCTGGACGTTTTTCAATGGCAAAAATCATTGAATATTGTAAATGCACAAACAGTAATTTCTCCGCATTGCAAGGTGCAATTCTGAAATTTTTTGCTTTTTCCTGCTCCTCTTAGCATGATAAAGAAGATTCAAAGAGAGTGAGATGCCAGCTCCTTTCATTCAGTCAGTAGCTTCAATCATTTCTGGTATAAGAATAACATGATGTTTTTCAATGGCAAAAATCAATGAATATTGTAAATGCACAAACAGTAATTTCTCCGCATTGCAAGGTGCAATTCTGAAATTTTTTGCTTTTTCCTGCTCCTCTAAGCAATATAAAGAAGATTCAAAGAGAGTGAGATGCCAGCTCCTTTCATTCAGTCAGTAGCTTCAATCATTTCTGGACGTTTTTCAATGGCAAAAATCAATGAATATTGTAAATGCACAAACAGTAATTTCTCCGCATTGCAAGGTGCAATTCTGAAATTTTTTGCTTTTTCCTGCTCCTCTTTGCATGATAAACAAGATTCAAAGAGAATGAGATGCCAGCTCCTTTCATTCAGTCAGTAGCTTCAATCATTTCTGGACGTTTTTCAAAGGCAAAAATCAATGAATATTGTAAATGCACAAACAGTAATTTCTCCGCATTGCAAGGTGCAATTCTGAAATTTTTTGCTTTTTCCTGCTCCTCTTAGCATGATAAAGAAGATTCAAAGAGAGTGAGATGCCAGCTCCTTTCATTCAGTCAGTAGCTTCAAACATTTCTGGTATATGAATAACATGATGTTTTTCAATGGCAAAAATCAATGAATATTGTAAATGCACAAACAGTAATTTCTCCGCATTGCAAGGTGCAATTCTGAAATTTTTTGCTTTTTCCTGCTCCTCTTAGCATGATAAAGAAGATTCAAAGAGAGTGAGATGCCAGCTCCTTTCATTCAGTCAGTAGCTTCAATCATTTCTGGACGTTTTTCAATGGCAAAAATCAATGAATATTGTAAATGCACAAACAGTAATTTCTCCGCATTGCAAGGTGCAATTCTGAAATTTTTTGCTTTTTTCTGCTCCTCTTAGCATGATAAAGAAGATTCAAAGAGAGTGAGATGCCAGCTCCTTTCATTCAGTCAGTAGCTTCAAACATTTCTGGTATATGAATAACATGATGTTTTTCAATGGCAAAAATCAATGAATATTGTAAATGCACAAACAGTAATTTCTCCGCATTGCAAGGTGCAATTCTGAAATTTTTTGCTTTTTCCTGCTCCTCTTAGCATGATAAAGAAGATTCAAAGAGAGAGATGCCAGCTCCTTTCATTCAGTCAGTAGCTTCAATCATTTCTGGACGTTTTTCAATGGCAAAAATCATTGAATATTGTAAATGCACAAACAGTAATTTCTCCGCATTGCAAGGTGCAATTCTGAAATTTTTTGCTTTTTCCTGCTCCTCTTAGCATGATAAAGAAGATTCAAAGAGAGTGAGATGCCAGCTCCTTTCATTCAGTCAGTAGCTTCAATCATTTCTGGACGTTTTTCAATGGCAAAAATCAATGAATATTGTAAATGCACAAACAGTAATTTCTCCGCATTGCAAGGTGCAATTCTGAATTTTTTTGCTTTTTCCTGCTCCTCTTAGCATGATAAAGAAGATTCAAAGAGAGTGAGATGCCAGCTCCTTTCATTCAGTCAGTAGCTTCAAACATTTCTGGTATATGAATAACATGATGTTTTTCAATGGCAAAAATCAATGAATATTGTAAATGCACAAACAGTAATTTCTCCGCATTGCAAGGTGCAATTTTGAAATTTTTTGCTTTTTCCTGCTCCTCTTAGCATGATAAAGAAGATTCAAAGAGAGTGAGATGCCAGCTCCTTTCATTCAGTCAGTAGCTTCAATCATTTCTGGACGTTTTTCAATGGCAAAAATCAATGAATATTGTAAATGCACAAACAGTAATTTCTCCGCATTGCAAGGTGCAATTCTGAAATTTTTTGCTTTTTCCTGCTCCTCTTAGCATGATAAACAAGATTCAAAGAGAGTGAGATGCCAGCTCCTTTCATTCAGTCAGTAGCTTCAATCATTTCTGGATGTTTTTCAATGGCAAAAATCAATGAATATTGTAAATGCACAAACAGTAATTTCTCCGCATTGCAAGGTGCAATTCTGAAATTTTTTGCTTTTTTCTGCTCCTCTTAGCATGATAAAGAAGATTCAAAGAGAGTGAGATGCCAGCTCCTTTCATTCAGTCAGTAGCTTCAAACATTTCTGGTATATGAATAACATGATGTTTTTCAATGGCAAAAATCAATGAATATTGTAAATGCACAAACAGTAATTTCTCCGCATTGCAAGGTGCAATTCTGAAATTTTTTGCTTTTTCCTGCTCCTCTTAGCATGATAAAGAAGATTCAAAGAGAGTGAGATGCCAGCTCCTTTCATTCAGTCAGTAGCTTCAATCATTTCTGGACGTTTTTCAATGGCAAAAATCAATGAATATTGTAAATGCACAAACAGTAATTTCTCCGCATTGCAAGGTGCAATTCTGAATTTTTTTGCTTTTTCCTGCTCCTCTTAGCATGATAAAGAAGATTCAAAGAGAGTGAGATGCCAGCTCCTTTCATTCAGTCAGTAGCTTCAAACATTTCTGGTATATGAATAACATGATGTTTTTCAATGGCAAAAATCAATGAATATTGTAAATGCACAAACAGTAATTTCTCCGCATTGCAAGGTGCAATTTTGAAATTTTTTGCTTTTTCCTGCTCCTCTTAGCATGATAAAGAAGATTCAAAGAGAGTGAGATGCCAGCTCCTTTCATTCAGTCAGTAGCTTCAATCATTTCTGGACGTTTTTCAATGGCAAAAATCAATGAATATTGTAAATGCACAAACAGTAATTTCTCCGCATTGCAAGGTGCAATTCTGAAATTTTTTGCTTTTTCCTGCTCCTCTTAGCAAGATAAACAAGATTCAAAGAGAGTGAGATGCCAGCTCCTTTCATTCAGTCAGTAGCTTCAATCATTTCTGGACGTTTTTCAATGGCAAAAATCAATGAATATTGTAAATGCAAAAACAGTAATTTCTCCGCATTGCAAGGTGCAATTCTGAAATTTTTTGCTTTTTCCTGCTCCTCTTAGCATGGTAAAGAAGATTCAAAGAGAGTGAGATGCCAGCTCCTTTCATTCAGTCAGTAGCTTCAATCATTTCTGGACGTTTTTCAATGGCAAAAATCAATGAATATTGTAAATGCACAAACAGTAATTTCTCCGCATTGCAAGGTGCAATTCTGAAATTTTTTGCTTTTTCCTGCTCCTCTTAGCAAGATAAACAAGATTCAAAGAGAGTGAGATGCCAGCTCCTTTCATTCAGTCAGTAGCTTCAATCATTTCTGGACGTTTTTCAATGGCAAAAATCAATGAATATTGTAAATGCACAAACAGTAATTTCTCCGCATTGCAAGGTGCAATTCTGAAATTTTTTGCTTTTTCCTGCTCCTCTTAGCATGATAAAGAAGATTCAAAGAGAGTGAGATGCCAGCTCCTTTCATTCAGTCAGTAGCTTCAAACATTTCTGGTATATGAATAACGATGTTTTTCAATGGCAAAAATCAATGAATATTGTAAATGCACAAACAGTAATTTCTCCGCATTGCAAGGTGCAATTTTGAAATTTTTTGCTTTTTCCTGCTCCTCTTAGCATGATAAAGAAGATTCAAAGAGAGTGAGATGCCAGCTCCTTTCATTCAGTCAGTAGCTTCAATCATTTCTGGACGTTTTTCAATGGCAAAAATCAATGAATATTGTAAATGCACAAACAGTAATTTCTCCGCATTGCAAGGTGCAATTCTGAAATTTTTTGCTTTTTCCTGCTCCTCTTAGCATGATAAACAAGATTCAAAGAGAGTGAGATGCCAGCTCCTTTCATTCAGTCAGTAGCTTCAATCATTTCTGGATGTTTTTCAATGGCAAAAATCAATGAATATTGTAAATGCACAAACAGTAATTTCTCCGCATTGCAAGGTGCAATTCTGAAATTTTTTGCTTTTTTCTGCTCCTCTTAGCATGATAAAGAAGATTCAAAGAGAGTGAGATGCCAGCTCCTTTCATTCAGTCAGTAGCTTCAAACATTTCTGCTATATGAATAACATGATGTTTTTCAATGGCAAAAATCAATGAATATTGTAAATGCACAAACAGTAATTTCTCCGCATTGCAAGGTGCAATTCTGAAATTTTTTGCTTTTTCCTGCTCCTCTAAGCATGATAAAGAAGATTCAAAGAGAGTGAGATGCCAGCTCCTTTCATTCAGTCAGTAGCTTCAATCATTTCTGGACGTTTTTCAATGGCAAAAATCAATGAATATTGTAAATGCACAAACAGTAATTTCTCCGCATTGCAAGGTGCAATTCTGAAATTTTTTGCTTTTTCCTGCTCCTCTTAGCATGATAAACAAGATTCAAAGAGAATGAGATGCCAGCTCCTTTCATTCAGTCAGTAGCTTCAATCATTTCTGGACGTTTTTCAATGGCAAAAATCAATGAATATTGTAAATGCACAAACAGTAATTTCTCCGCATTGCAAGGTGCAATTCTGAAATTTTTTGCTTTTTCCTGCTCCTCTTAGCATGATAAAGAAGATTCAAAGAGAGTGAGATGCCAGCTCCTTTCATTCAGTCAGTAGCTTCAAACATTTCTGGTATATGAATAACATGATGTTTTTCAATGGCAAAAATCAATGAATATTGTAAATGCACAAACAGTAATTTCTCCGCATTGCAAGGTGCAATTCTGAATTTTTTTGCTTTTTCCTGCTCCTCTTAGCATGATAAAGAAGATTCAAAGAGAGTGAGATGCCAGCTCCTTTCATTCAGTCAGTAGCTTCAAACATTTCTGGTATATGAATAACATGATGTTTTTCAATGGCAAAAATCAATGAATATTGTAAATGCACAAACAGTAATTTCTCCGCATTGCAAGGTGCAATTTTGAAATTTTTTGCTTTTTCCTGCTCCTCTTAGCATGATAAAGAAGATTCAAAGAGAGTGAGATGCCAGCTCCTTTCATTCAGTCAGTAGCTTCAATCATTTCTGGACGTTTTTCAATGGCAAAAATCAATGAATATTGTAAATGCACAAACAGTAATTTCTCCGCATTGCAAGGTGCAATTCTGAAATTTTTTGCTTTTTCCTGCTCCTCTTAGCATGATAAAGAAGATTCAAAGAGAGTGAGATGCCAGCTCCTTTCATTCAGTCAGTAGCTTCAATCATTTCTGGACGTTTTTCAATGGCAAAAATCAATGAATATTGTAAATGCACAAACAGTAATTTCTCCGCATTGCAAGGTGCAATTCTGAAATTTTTTGCTTTTTCCTGCTCCTCTTAGCATGATATACAAGATTCAAAGAGAGTGAGATGCCAGCTCCTTTCATTCAGTCAGTAGCTTCAATCATTTCTGAACGTTTTTCAATGGCAAAAATCAATGAATATTGTAAATGCACAAACAGTAATTTCTCCGCATTGCAAGGTGCAATTCTGAAATTTTTTGCTTTTTCCTGCTCCTCTTAGCATGATAAACAAGATTCAAAGAGAGTGAGATGCCAGCTCCTTTCATTCAGTCAGTAGCTTCAATCATTTCTGGACGTTTTTCAATGGCAAAAATCAATGAATATTGTAAATGCACAAACAGTAATTTCTCCGCATTGCAAGGTGCAATTCTGAAATTTTTTGCTTTTTCCTGCTCCTCTTAGCATGATAAAGAAGATTCAAAGAGAGTGAGATGCCAGCTCCTTTCATTCAGTCAGTAGCTTCAAACATTTCTGGTATATGAATAACATGATGTTTTTCAATGGCAAAAATCAATGAATATTGTAAATGCACAAACAGTAATTTCTCCGCATTGCAAGGTGCAATTCTGAAATTTTTTGCTTTTTCCTGCTCCTCTTAGCATGATAAAGAAGATTCAAAGAGAGTGAGATGCCAGCTCCTTTCATTCAGTCAGTAGCTTCAATCATTTCTGGACGTTTTTCAATGGCAAAAATCAATGAATATTGTAAATGCACAAACAGTAATTTCTCCGCATTGCAAGGTGCAATTCTGAATTTTTTTGCTTTTTCCTGCTCCTCTTAGCATGATAAAGAAGATTCAAAGAGAGTGAGATGCCAGCTCCTTTCATTCAGTCAGTAGCTTCAAACATTTCTGGTATATGAATAACATGATGTTTTTCAATGGCAAAAATCAATGAATATTGTAAATGCACAAACAGTAATTTCTCCGCATTGCAAGGTGCAATTTTGAAATTTTTTGCTTTTTCCTGCTCCTCTTAGCATGATAAAGAAGATTCAAAGAGAGTGAGATGCCAGCTCCTTTCATTCAGTCAGTAGCTTCAATCATTTCTGGACGTTTTTCAATGGCAAAAATCAATGAATATTGTAAATGCACAAACAGTAATTTCTCCGCATTGCAAGGTGCAATTCTGAAATTTTTTGCTTTTTCCTGCTCCTCTTAGCATGATAAACAAGATTCAAAGAGAGTGAGATGCCAGCTCCTTTCATTCAGTCAGTAGCTTCAATCATTTCTGGATGTTTTTCAATGGCAAAAATCAATGAATATTGTAAATGCACAAACAGTAATTTCTCCGCATTGCAAGGTGCAATTCTGAAATTTTTTGCTTTTTTCTGCTCCTCTTAGCATGATAAAGAAGATTCAAAGAGAGTGAGATGCCAGCTCCTTTCATTCAGTCAGTAGCTTCAAACATTTCTGGTATATGAATAACATGATGTTTTTCAATGGCAAAAATCAATGAATATTGTAAATGCACAAACAGTAATTTCTCCGCATTGCAAGGTGCAATTCTGAAATTTTTTGCTTTTTCCTGCTCCTCTTAGCATGATAAAGAAGATTCAAAGAGAGTGAGATGCCAGCTCCTTTCATTCAGTCAGTAGCTTCAAACATTTCTGGTATATGAATAACATGATGTTTTTCAATGGCAAAAATCAATGAATATTGTAAATGCACAAACAGTAATTTCTCCGCATTGCAAGGTGCAATTCTGAAATTTTTTGCTTTTTCCTGCTCCTCTTAGCATGATAAAGAAGATTCAAAGAGAGAGATGCCAGCTCCTTTCATTCAGTCAGTAGCTTCAATCATTTCTGGACGTTTTTCAATGGCAAAAATCATTGAATATTGTAAATGCACAAACAGTAATTTCTCCGCATTGCAAGGTGCAATTCTGAAATTTTTTGCTTTTTCCTGCTCCTCTTAGCATGATAAAGAAGATTCAAAGAGAGTGAGATGCCAGCTCCTTTCATTCAGTCAGTAGCTTCAATCATTTCTGGTATATGAATAACATGATGTTTTTCAATGGCAAAAATCAATGAATATTGTAAATGCACAAACAGTAATTTCTCCGCATTGCAAGGTGCAATTCTGAAATTTTTTGCTTTTTCCTGCTCCTCTAAGCAATTTAAAGAAGATTCAAAGAGAGTGAGATGCCAGCTCCTTTCATTCAGTCAGTAGCTTCAATCATTTCTGGACGTTTTTCAATGGCAAAAATCAATGAATATTGTAAATGCACAAACAGTAATTTCTCCGCATTGCAAGGTGCAATTCTGAAATTTTTTGCTTTTTCCTGCTCCTCTTTGCATGATAAACAAGATTCAAAGAGAATGAGATGCCAGCTCCTTTCATTCAGTCAGTAGCTTCAATCATTTCTGGACGTTTTTCAATGGCAAAAATCAATGAATATTGTAAATGCACAAACAGTAATTTCTCCGCATTGCAAGGTGCAATTCTGAAATTTTTTGCTTTTTCCTGCTCCTCTTAGCATGATAAAGAAGATTCAAAGAGAGTGAGATGCCAGCTCCTTTCATTCAGTCAGTAGCTTCAATCATTTCTGGACGTTTTTCAATGGCAAAAATCAATGAATATTGTAAATGCACAAACAGTAATTTCTCCGCATTGCAAGGTGCAATTCTGAATTTTTTTGCTTTTTCCTGCTCCTCTTAGCATGATAAAGAAGATTCAAAGAGAGTGAGATGCCAGCTCCTTTCATTCAGTCAGTAGCTTCAAACATTTCTGGTATATGAATAACATGATGTTTTTCAATGGCAAAAATCAATGAATATTGTAAATGCACAAACAGTAATTTCTCCGCATTGCAAGGTGCAATTTTGAAATTTTTTGCTTTTTCCTGCTCCTCTTAGCATGATAAACAAGATTCAAAGAGAGTGAGATGCCAGCTCCTTTCATTCAGTCAGTAGCTTCAATCATTTCTGGATGTTTTTCAATGGCAAAAATCAATGAATATTGTAAATGCACAAACAGTAATTTCTCCGCATTGCAAGGTGCAATTCTGAAATTTTTTGCTTTTTCCTGCTCCTCTTAGCATGATAAACAAGATTCAAAGAGAGTGAGATGCCAGCTCCTTTCATTCAGTCAGTAGCTTCAATCATTTCTGGATGTTTTTCAATGGCAAAAATCAATGAATATTGTAAATGCACAAACAGTAATTTCTCCGCATTGCAAGGTGCAATTCTGAAATTTTTTGCTTTTTTCTGCTCCTCTTAGCATGATAAAGAAGATTCAAAGAGAGTGAGATGCCAGCTCCTTTCATTCAGTCAGTAGCTTCAAACATTTCTGGTATATGAATAACATGATGTTTTTCAATGGCAAAAATCAATGAATATTGTAAATGCACAAACAGTAATTTCTCCGCATTGCAAGGTGCAATTCTGAAATTTTTTGCTTTTTCCTGCTCCTCTTAGCATGATAAAGAAGATTCAAAGAGAGTGAGATGCCAGCTCCTTTCATTCAGTCAGTAGCTTCAAACATTTCTGGTATATGAATAACATGATGTTTTTCAATGGCAAAAATCAATGAATATTGTAAATGCACAAACAGTAATTTCTCCGCATTGCAAGGTGCAATTCTGAAATTTTTTGCTTTTTCCTGCTCCTCTTAGCATGATAAAGAAGATTCAAAGAGAGAGATGCCAGCTCCTTTCATTCAGTCAGTAGCTTCAATCATTTCTGGACGTTTTTCAATGGCAAAAATCATTGAATATTGTAAATGCACAAACAGTAATTTCTCCGCATTGCAAGGTGCAATTCTGAAATTTTTTGCTTTTTCCTGCTCCTCTTAGCATGATAAAGAAGATTCAAAGAGAGTGAGATGCCAGCTCCTTTCATTCAGTCAGTAGCTTCAATCATTTCTGGTATATGAATAACATGATGTTTTTCAATGGCAAAAATCAATGAATATTGTAAATGCACAAACAGTAATTTCTCCGCATTGCAAGGTGCAATTCTGAAATTTTTTGCTTTTTCCTGCTCCTCTAAGCAATATAAAGAAGATTCAAAGAGAGTGAGATGCCAGCTCCTTTCATTCAGTCAGTAGCTTCAATCATTTCTGGACGTTTTTCAATGGCAAAAATCAATGAATATTGTAAATGCACAAACAGTAATTTCTCCGCATTGCAAGGTGCAATTCTGAAATTTTTTGCTTTTTCCTGCTCCTCTTTGCATGATAAACAAGATTCAAAGAGAATGAGATGCCAGCTCCTTTCATTCAGTCAGTAGCTTCAATCATTTCTGGACGTTTTTCAATGGCAAAAATCAATGAATATTGTAAATGCACAAACAGTAATTTCTCCGCATTGCAAGGTGCAATTCTGAAATTTTTTGCTTTTTCCTGCTCCTCTTAGCATGATAAAGAAGATTCAAAGAGAGTGAGATGCCAGCTCCTTTCATTCAGTCAGTAGCTTCAATCATTTCTGGACGTTTTTCAATGGCAAAAATCAATGAATATTGTAAATGCACAAACAGTAATTTCTCCGCATTGCAAGGTGCAATTCTGAATTTTTTTGCTTTTTCCTGCTCCTCTTAGCATGATAAAGAAGATTCAAAGAGAGTGAGATGCCAGCTCCTTTCATTCAGTCAGTAGCTTCAAACATTTCTGGTATATGAATAACATGATGTTTTTCAATGGCAAAAATCAATGAATATTGTAAATGCACAAACAGTAATTTCTCCGCATTGCAAGGTGCAATTTTGAAATTTTTTGCTTTTTCCTGCTCCTCTTAGCATGATAAATAAGATTCAAAGAGAGTGAGATGCCAGCTCCTTTCATTCAGTCAGTAGCTTCAATCATTTCTGGACGTTTTTCAATGGCAAAAATCAATGAATATTGTAAATGCACAAACAGTAATTTCTCCGCATTGCAAGGTGCAATTCTGAAATTTTTTGCTTTTTCCTGCTCCTCTTAGCATGATAAACAAGATTCAAAGAGAGTGAGATGCCAGCTCCTTTCATTCAGTCAGTAGCTTCAATCATTTCTGGATGTTTTTCAATGGCAAAAATCAATGAATATTGTAAATGCACAAACAGTAATTTCTCCGCATTGCAAGGTGCAATTCTGAAATTTTTTGCTTTTTCCTGCTCCTCTTAGCATGATAAAGAAGATTCAAAGAGAGTGAGATGCCAGCTCCTTTCATTCAGTCAGTAGCTTCAAACATTTCTGGTATATGAATAACATGATGTTTTTCAATGGCAAAAATCAATGAATATTGTAAATGCACAAACAGTAATTTCTCCGCATTGCAAGGTGCAATTCTGAAATTTTTTGCTTTTTCCTGCTCCTCTTAGCATGATAAAGAAGATTCAAAGAGAGAGATGCCAGCTCCTTTCATTCAGTCAGTAGCTTCAATCATTTCTGGACGTTTTTCAATGGCAAAAATCATTGAATATTGTAAATGCACAAACAGTAATTTCTCCGCATTGCAAGGTGCAATTCTGAAATTTTTTGCTTTTTCCTGCTCCTCTTAGCATGATAAAGAAGATTCAAAGAGAGTGAGATGCCAGCTCCTTTCATTCAGTCAGTAGCTTCAATCATTTCTGGTATATGAATAACATGATGTTTTTCAATGGCAAAAATCAATGAATATTGTAAATGCACAAACAGTAATTTCTCCGCATTGCAAGGTGCAATTCTGAAATTTTTTGCTTTTTCCTGCTCCTCTAAGCATGATAAAGAAGATTCAAAGATAGTGAGATGCCAGCTCCTTTCATTCAGTCAGTAGCTTCAATCATTTCTGGACGTTTTTCAATGGCAAAAATCAATGAATATTGTAAATGCACAAACAGTAATTTCTCCGCATTGCAAGGTGCAATTCGGAAATTTTTTGCTTTTTCCTGCTCCTCTTAGCATGATAAACAAGATTCAAAGAGAGTGAGATGCCAGCTCCTTTCATTCAGTCAGTAGCTTCAATCATTTCTGGACGTTTTTCAATGGCAAAAATCAATGAATATTGTAAATGCACAAACAGTAATTTCTCCGCATTGCAAGGTGCAATTCTGAAATTTTTTGCTTTTTCCTGCTCCTCTAAGCATGATAAAGAAGATTCAAAGATAGTGAGATGCCAGCTCCTTTCATTCAGTCAGTAGCTTCAATCATTTCTGGACGTTTTTCAATGGCAAAAATCAATGAATATTGTAAATGCACAAACAGTAATTTCTCCGCATTGCAAGGTGCAATTCTGAAATTTTTTGCTTTTTCCTGCTCCTCTTAGCATGATAAACAAGATTCAAAGAGAGTGAGATGCCAGCTCCTTTCATTCAGTCAGTAGCTTCAATCATTTCTGGACGTTTTTCAATGGCAAAAATCAATGAATATTGTAAATGCACAAACAGTAATTTCTCCGCATTGCAAGGTGCAATTCTGAAATTTTTTGCTTTTTCCTGCTCCTCTTAGCATGATAAAGAAGATTCAAAGAGAGTGAGATGCCAGCTCCTTTCATTCAGTCAGTAGCTTCAATCATTTCTGGTATATGAATAACATGATGTTTTTCAATGGCAAAAATCAATGAATATTGTAAATGCACAAACAGTAATTTCTCCGCATTGCAAGGTGCAATTCTGAAATTTTTTGCTTTTTCCTGCTCCTCTAAGCAATATAAAGAAGATTCAAAGAGAGTGAGATGCCAGCTCCTTTCATTCAGTCAGTAGCTTCAATCATTTCTGGACGTTTTTCAATGGCAAAAATCAATGAATATTGTAAATGCACAAACAGTAATTTCTCCGCATTGCAAGGTGCAATTCTGAAATTTTTTGCTTTTTCCTGCTCCTCTTTGCATGATAAACAAGATTCAAAGAGAATGAGATGCCAGCTCCTTTCATTCAGTCAGTAGCTTCAATCATTTCTGGACGTTTTTCAATGGCAAAAATCAATGAATATTGTAAATGCACAAACAGTAATTTCTCCGCATTGCAAGGTGCAATTCTGAAATTTTTTGCTTTTTCCTGCTCCTCTTAGCATGATAAAGAAGATTCAAAGAGAGTGAGATGCCAGCTCCTTTCATTCAGTCAGTAGCTTCAAACATTTCTGGTATATGAATAACATGATGTTTTTCAATGGCAAAAATCAATGAATATTGTAAATGCACAAACAGTAATTTCTCCGCATTGCAAGGTGCAATTCTGAAATTTTTTGCTTTTTCCTGCTCCTCTTAGCATGATAAAGAAGATTCAAAGAGAGTGAGATGCCAGCTCCTTTCATTCAGTCAGTAGCTTCAATCATTTCTGGACGTTTTTCAATGGCAAAAATCAATGAATATTGTAAATGCACAAACAGTAATTTCTCCGCATTGCAAGGTGCAATTCTGAATTTTTTTGCTTTTTCCTGCTCCTCTTAGCATGATAAAGAAGATTCAAAGAGAGTGAGATGCCAGCTCCTTTCATTCAGTCAGTAGCTTCAAACATTTCTGGTATATGAATAACATGATGTTTTTCAATGGCAAAAATCAATGAATATTGTAAATGCACAAACAGTAATTTCTCCGCATTGCAAGGTGCAATTTTGAAATTTTTTGCTTTTTCCTGCTCCTCTTAGCATGATAAAGAAGATTCAAAGAGAGTGAGATGCCAGCTCCTTTCATTCAGTCAGTAGCTTCAATCATTTCTGGACGTTTTTCAATGGCAAAAATCAATGAATATTGTAAATGCACAAACAGTAATTTCTCCGCATTGCAAGGTGCAATTCTGAAATTTTTTGCTTTTTCCTGCTCCTCTTAGCATGATAAACAAGATTCAAAGAGAGTGAGATGCCAGCTCCTTTCATTCAGTCAGTAGCTTCAATCATTTCTGGATGTTTTTCAATGGCAAAAATCAATGAATATTGTAAATGCACAAACAGTAATTTCTCCGCATTGCAAGGTGCAATTCTGAAATTTTTTGCTTTTTCCTGCTCCTCTTAGCATGATAAAGAAGATTCAAAGAGAGTGAGATGCCAGCTCCTTTCATTCAGTCAGTAGCTTCAAACATTTCTGGTATATGAATAACATGATGTTTTTCAATGGCAAAAATCAATGAATATTGTAAATGCACAAACAGTAATTTCTCCGCATTGCAAGGTGCAATTCTGAAATTTTTTGCTTTTTCCTGCTCCTCTTAGCATGATAAAGAAGATTCAAAGAGAGAGATGCCAGCTCCTTTCATTCAGTCAGTAGCTTCAATCATTTCTGGACGTTTTTCAATGGCAAAAATCATTGAATATTTTAAATGCACAAACAGTAATTTCTCCGCATTGCAAGGTGCAATTCTGAAATTTTTTGCTTTTTCCTGCTCCTCTTAGCATGATAAAGAAGATTCAAAGAGAGTGAGATGCCAGCTCCTTTCATTCAGTCAGTAGCTTCAATCATTTCTGGTATATGAATAACATGATGTTTTTCAATGGCAAAAATCAATGAATATTGTAAATGCACAAACAGTAATTTCTCCGCATTGCAAGGTGCAATTCTGAAATTTTTTGCTTTTTCCTGCTCCTCTAAGCATGATAAAGAAGATTCAAAGATAGTGAGATGCCAGCTCCTTTCATTCAGTCAGTAGCTTCAATCATTTCTGGACGTTTTTCAATGGCAAAAATCAATGAATATTGTAAATGCACAAACAGTAATTTCTCCGCATTGCAAGGTGCAATTCGGAAATTTTTTGCTTTTTCCTGCTCCTCTTAGCATGATAAACAAGATTCAAAGAGAGTGAGATGCCAGCTCCTTTCATTCAGTCAGTAGCTTCAATCATTTCTGGACGTTTTTCAATGGCAAAAATCAATGAATATTGTAAATGCACAAACAGTAATTTCTCCGCATTGCAAGGTGCAATTCTGAAATTTTTTGCTTTTTCCTGCTCCTCTAAGCATGATAAAGAAGATTCAAAGATAGTGAGATGCCAGCTCCTTTCATTCAGTCAGTAGCTTCAATCATTTCTGGACGTTTTTCAATGGCAAAAATCAATGAATATTGTAAATGCACAAACAGTAATTTCTCCGCATTGCAAGGTGCAATTCTGAAATTTTTTGCTTTTTCCTGCTCCTCTTAGCATGATAAACAAGATTCAAAGAGAGTGAGATGCCAGCTCCTTTCATTCAGTCAGTAGCTTCAATCATTTCTGGACGTTTTTCAATGGCAAAAATCAATGAATATTGTAAATGCACAAACAGTAATTTCTCCGCATTGCAAGGTGCAATTCTGAAATTTTTTGCTTTTTCCTGCTCCTCTTAGCATGATAAAGAAGATTCAAAGAGAGTGAGATGCCACCTCCTTTCATTCAGTCAGTAGCTTCAATCATTTCTGGTATATGAATAACATGATGTTTTTCAATGGCAAAAATCAATGAATATTGTAAATGCACAAACAGTAATTTCTCCGCATTGCAAGGTGCAATTCTGAAATTTTTTGCTTTTTCCTGCTCCTCTAAGCAATATAAAGAAGATTCAAAGAGAGTGAGATGCCAGCTCCTTTCATTCAGTCAGTAGCTTCAATCATTTCTGGACGTTTTTCAATGGCAAAAATCAATGAATATTGTAAATGCACAAACAGTAATTTCTCCGCATTGCAAGGTGCAATTCTGAAATTTTTTGCTTTTTCCTGCTCCTCTTTGCATGATAAACAAGATTCAAAGAGAATGAGATGCCAGCTCCTTTCATTCAGTCAGTAGCTTCAATCATTTCTGGACGTTTTTCAATGGCAAAAATCAATGAATATTGTAAATGCACAAACAGTAATTTCTCCGCATTGCAAGGTGCAATTCTGAAATTTTTTGCTTTTTCCTGCTCCTCTTATCATGATAAAGAAGATTCAAAGAGAGTGAGATGCCAGCTCCTTTCATTCAGTCAGTAGCTTCAAACATTTCTGGTATATGAATAACATGATGTTTTTCAATGGCAAAAATCAATGAATATTGTAAATGCACAAACAGTAATTTCTCCGCATTGCAAGGTGCAATTCTGAAATTTTTTGCTTTTTCCTGCTCCTCTTAGCATGATAAAGAAGATTCAAAGAGAGTGAGATGCCAGCTCCTTTCATTCAGTCAGTAGCTTCAATCATTTCTGGACGTTTTTCAATGGCAAAAATCAATGAATATTGTAAATGCACAAACAGTAATTTCTCCGCATTGCAAGGTGCAATTCTGAATTTTTTTGCTTTTTCCTGCTCCTCTTAGCATGATAAAGAAGATTCAAAGAGAGTGAGATGCCAGCTCCTTTCATTCAGTCAGTAGCTTCAAACATTTCTGGTATATGAATAACATGATGTTTTTCAATGGCAAAAATCAATGAATATTGTAAATGCACAAACAGTAATTTCTCCGCATTGCAAGGTGCAATTTTGAAATTTTTTGCTTTTTCCTGCTCCTCTTAGCATGATAAAGAAGATTCAAAGAGAGTGAGATGCCAGCTCCTTTCATTCAGTCAGTAGCTTCAATCATTTCTGGACGTTTTTCAATGGCAAAAATCAATGAATATTGTAAATGCACAAACAGTAATTTCTCCGCATTGCAAGGTGCAATTCTGAAATTTTTTGCTTTTTCCTGCTCCTCTTAGCATCATAAAGAAGATTCAAAGAGAGTGAGATGCCAGCTCCTTTCATTCAGTCAGTAGCTTCAATCATTTCTGGTATATGAATAACATGATGTTTTTCAATGGCAAAAATCAATGAATATTGTAAATGCACAAACAGTAATTTCTCCGCATTGCAAGGTGCAATTCTGAAATTTTTTGCTTTTTCCTGCTCCTCTAAGCATGATAAAGAAGATTCAAAGATAGTGAGATGCCAGCTCCTTTCATTCAGTCAGTAGCTTCAATCATTTCTGGACGTTTTTCAATGGCAAAAATCAATGAATATTGTAAATGCACAAACAGTAATTTCTCCGCATTGCAAGGTGCAATTCGGAAATTTTTTGCTTTTTCCTGCTCCTCTTAGCATGATAAACAAGATTCAAAGAGAGTGAGATGCCAGCTCCTTTCATTCAGTCAGTAGCTTCAATCATTTCTGGACGTTTTTCAATGGCAAAAATCAATGAATATTGTAAATGCACAAACAGTAATTTCTCCGCATTGCAAGGTGCAATTCTGAAATTTTTTGCTTTTTCCTGCTCCTCTAAGCATGATAAAGAAGATTCAAAGATAGTGAGATGCCAGCTCCTTTCATTCAGTCAGTAGCTTCAATCATTTCTGGACGTTTTTCAATGGCAAAAATCAATGAATATTGTAAATGCACAAACAGTAATTTCTCCGCATTGCAAGGTGCAATTCTGAAATTTTTTGCTTTTTCCTGCTCCTCTTAGCATGATAAACAAGATTCAAAGAGAGTGAGATGCCAGCTCCTTTCATTCAGTCAGTAGCTTCAATCATTTCTGGACGTTTTTCAATGGCAAAAATGAATGAATATTGTAAATGCACAAACAGTAATTTCTCCGCATTGCAAGGTGCAATTCTGAAATTTTTTGCTTTTTCCTGCTCCTCTTAGCATGATAAAGAAGATTCAAAGAGAGTGAGATGCCACCTCCTTTCATTCAGTCAGTAGCTTCAATCATTTCTGGTATATGAATAACATGATGTTTTTCAATGGCAAAAATCAATGAATATTGTAAATGCACAAACAGTAATTTCTCCGCATTGCAAGGTGCAATTCTGAAATTTTTTGCTTTTTCCTGCTCCTCTAAGCAATATAAAGAAGATTCAAAGAGAGTGAGATGCCAGCTCCTTTCATTCAGTCAGTAGCTTCAATCATTTCTGGACGTTTTTCAATGGCAAAAATCAATGAATATTGTAAATGCACAAACAGTAATTTCTCCGCATTGCAAGGTGCAATTCTGAAATTTTTTGCTTTTTCCTGCTCCTCTTTGCATGATAAACAAGATTCAAAGAGAATGAGATGCCAGCTCCTTTCATTCAGTCAGTAGCTTCAATCATTTCTGGACGTTTTTCAATGGCAAAAATCAATGAATATTGTAAATGCACAAACAGTAATTTCTCCGCATTGCAAGGTGCAATTCTGAAATTTTTTGCTTTTTCCTGCTCCTCTTATCATGATAAAGAAGATTCAAAGAGAGTGAGATGCCAGCTCCTTTCATTCAGTCAGTAGCTTCAAACATTTCTGGTATATGAATAACATGATGTTTTTCAATGGCAAAAATCAATGAATATTGTAAATGCACAAACAGTAATTTCTCCGCATTGCAAGGTGCAATTCTGAAATTTTTTGCTTTTTCCTGCTCCTCTTAGCATGATAAAGAAGATTCAAAGAGAGTGAGATGCCAGCTCCTTTCATTCAGTCAGTAGCTTCAATCATTTCTGGACGTTTTTCAATGGCAAAAATCAATGAATATTGTAAATGCACAAACAGTAATTTCTCCGCATTGCAAGGTGCAATTCTGAATTTTTTTGCTTTTTCCTGCTCCTCTTAGCATGATAAAGAAGATTCAAAGAGAGTGAGATGCCAGCTCCTTTCATTCAGTCAGTAGCTTCAAACATTTCTGGTATATGAATAACATGATGTTTTTCAATGGCAAAAATCAATGAATATTGTAAATGCACAAACAGTAATTTCTCCGCATTGCAAGGTGCAATTTTGAAATTTTTTGCTTTTTCCTGCTCCTCTTAGCATGATAAAGAAGATTCAAAGAGAGTGAGATGCCAGCTCCTTTCATTCAGTCAGTAGCTTCAATCATTTCTGGACGTTTTTCAATGGCAAAAATCAATGAATATTGTAAATGCACAAACAGTAATTTCTCCGCATTGCAAGGTGCAATTCTGAAATTTTTTGCTTTTTCCTGCTCCTCTTAGCATGATAAACAAGATTCAAAGAGAGTGAGATGCCAGCTCCTTTCATTCAGTCAGTAGCTTCAATCATTTCTGGATGTTTTTCAATGGCAAAAATCAATGAATATTGTAAATGCACAAACAGTAATTTCTCCGCATTGCAAGGTGCAATTCTGAAATTTTTTGCTTTTTTCTGCTCCTCTTAGCATGATAAAGAAGATTCAAAGAGAGTGAGATGCCAGCTCCTTTCATTCAGTCAGTAGCTTCAAACATTTCTGGTATATGAATAACATGATGTTTTTCAATGGCAAAAATCAATGAATATTGTAAATGCACAAACAGTAATTTCTCCGCATTGCAAGGTGCAATTCTGAAATTTTTTGCTTTTTCCTGCTCCTCTTAGCATGATAAAGAAGATTCAAAGAGAGTGAGATGCCAGCTCCTTTCATTCAGTCAGTAGCTTCAAACATTTCTGGTATATGAATAACATGATGTTTTTCAATGGCAAAAATCAATGAATATTGTAAATGCACAAACAGTAATTTCTCCGCATTGCAAGGTGCAATTCTGAAATTTTTTGCTTTTTCCTGCTCCTCTTAGCATGATAAAGAAGATTCAAAGAGAGAGATGCCAGCTCCTTTCATTCAGTCAGTAGCTTCAATCATTTCTGGACGTTTTTCAATGGCAAAAATCATTGAATATTGTAAATGCACAAACAGTAATTTCTCCGCATTGCAAGGTGCAATTCTGAAATTTTTTGCTTTTTCCTGCTCCTCTTAGCATGATAAAGAAGATTCATAGAGAGTGAGATGCCAGCTCCTTTCATTCAGTCAGTAGCTTCAATCATTTCTGGTATATGAATAACATGATGTTTTTCAATGGCAAAAATCAATGAATATTGTAAATGCACAAACAGTAATTTCTCCGCATTGCAAGGTGCAATTCTGAAATTTTTTGCTTTTTCCTGCTCCTCTAAGCATGATAAAGAAGATTCAAAGATAGTGAGATGCCAGCTCCTTTCATTCAGTCAGTAGCTTCAATCATTTCTGGACGTTTTTCAATGGCAAAAATCAATGAATATTGTAAATGCACAAACAGTAATTTCTCCGCATTGCAAGGTGCAATTCTGAAATTTTTTGCTTTTTCCTGCTCCTCTTAGCATGATAAACAAGATTCAAAGAGAGTGAGATGCCAGCTCCTTTCATTCAGTCAGTAGCTTCAATCATTTCTGGACGTTTTTCAATGGCAAAAATCAATGAATATTGTAAATGCACAAACAGTAATTTCTCCGCATTGCAAGGTGCAATTCTGAAATTTTTTGCTTTTTCCTGCTCCTCTTAGCATGATAAAGAAGATTAAAAGAGAGTGAGATGCCAGCTCCTTTCATTCAGTCAGTAGCTTCAAACATTTCTGGTATATGAATAACGATGTTTTTCAATGGCAAAAATCACTGAATATTGTAAATGCACAAACAGTAATTTCTCCGCATTGCAAGGTGCAATTCTGAAATTTTTTGCTTTTTCCTGCTCCTCTTAGCATGATAAAGAAGATTCAAAGAGAGTGAGATGCCAGCTCCTTTCATTCAGTCAGTAGCTTCAATCATTTCTGGACGTTTTTCAATGGCAAAAATCAATGAATATTGTAAATGCACAAACAGTAATTTCTCCGCATTGCAAGGTGCAATTCTGAAATTTTTTGCTTTTTCCTGCTCCTCTTAGCATGATAAACAAGATTCAAAGAGAGTGAGATGCCAGCTCCTTTCATTCAGTCAGTAGCTTCAATCATTTCTGGTCGTTTTTCAATGGCAAAAATCAATGAATATTGTAAATGCACAAACAGTAATTTCTCCGCATTGCAAGGTGCAATTCTGAAATTTTTTGCTTTTTCCTGCTCCTCTTAGCATGATAAAGAAGATTCAAAGAGAGTGAGATGCCAGCTCCTTTCATTCAGTCAGTAGCTTCAAACATTTCTGGTATATGAATAACATGATATTTTTCAATGGCAAAAATCAATGAATATTGTAAATGCACAAACAGTAATTTCTCCGCATTGAAAGGTGCAATTCTGAAATTTTTTGCTTTTTCCTGCTCCTCTTAGCATGATAAAGAAGATTCAAAGAGAGTGAGATGCCAGCTCCTTTCATTCAGTCAGTAGCTTCAATCATTTCTGGACGTTTTTCAATGGCAAAAATCAATGAATATTGTAAATGCACAAACAGTAATTTCTCCGCATTGCAAGGTGCAATTCTGAAATTTTTTGCTTTTTCCTGCTCCTCTTAGCATGATAAACAAGATTCAAACAGAGTGAGATGCCAGCTCCTTTCATTCAGTCAGTAGCTTCAATCATTTCTGGACGTTTTTCCATGGCAAAAATCAATGAATATTGTAAATGCACAAACAGTAATTTCTCCGCATTGCAAGGTGCAATTCTGAAATTTTTTGCTTTTTTCTGCTCCTCTTAGCATGATAAAGAAGATTCAAAGAGAGTGAGATGCCATCTCCTTTCATTCAGTCAGTAGCTTCAAACATTTCTGGTATATGAATAACATGATGTTTTTCAATGGCAAAAATCAATGAATATTGTAAATGCACAAACAGTAATTTCTCCGCATTGCAAGGTGCAATTCTGAAATTTTTTGCTTTTTCCTGCTCCTCTTAGCATGATAAAGAAGATTCAAAGAGAGTGAGATGCCAGCTCCTTTCATTCAGTCAGTAGCTTCAATCATTTCTGGACGTTTTTCAATGGCAAAAATCAATGAATATTGTAAATGCACAAACAGTAATTTCTCCGCATTGCAAGGTGCAATTCTGAAATTTTTTGCTTTTTCCTGCTCCTCTTAGCAAGATAAACAAGATTCAAAGAGAGTGAGATGCCAGCTCCTTTCATTCAGTCAGTAGCTTCAATCATTTCTGGACGTTTTTCAATGGCAAAAATCAATGAATATTGTAAATGCACAAACAGTAATTTCTCCGCATTGCAAGGTGCAATTCTGAAAGTTTTTGCTTTTTCCTGCTCCTCTTAGCATGGTAAAGAAGATTCAAAGAGAGTGAGATGCCAGCTCCTTTCATTCAGTCAGTAGCTTCAATCATTTCTGGACGTTTTTCAATGGCAAAAATCAATGAATATTGTAAATGCACAAACAGTAATTTCTCCGCATTGCAAGGTGCAATTCTGAAATTTTTTGCTTTTTCCTGCTCCTCTTAGCAAGATAAACAAGATTCAAAGAGAGTGAGATGCCAGCTCCTTTCATTCAGTCAGTAGCTTCAATCATTTCTGGACGTTTTTCAATGGCAAAAATCAATGAATATTGTAAATGCACAAACAGTAATTTCTCCGCATTGCAAGGTGCAATTCTGAAATTTTTTGCTTTTTCCTGCTCCTCTTAGCATGATAAAGAAGATTCAAAGAGAGTGAGATGCCAGCTCCTTTCATTCAGTCAGTAGCTTCAAACATTTCCGGTATATGAATAACATGATGTTTTTCAATGGCAAAAATCAATGAATATTGTAAATGCACAAACAGTAATTTCTCCGCATTGCAAGGTGCAATTTTGAAATTTTTTGCTTTTTCCTGCTCCTCTTAGCATGATAAAGAAGATTCAAAGAGAGTGAGATGCCAGCTCCTTTCATTCAGTCAGTAGCTTCAATCATTTCTGGACGTTTTTCAATAGCAAAAATCAATGAATATTGTAAATGCACAAACAGTAATTTCTCCGCATTGCAAGGTGCAATTCTGAAATTTTTTGCTTTTTCCTGCTCCTCTTAGCATGATAAACAAGATTCAAAGAGAGTGAGATGCCAGCTCCTTTCATTCAGTCAGTAGCTTCAATCATTTCTGGATGTTTTTCAATGGCAAAAATCAATGAATATTGTAAATGCACAAACAGTAATTTCTCCGCATTGCAAGGTGCAATTCTGAAATTTTTTGCTTTTTTCTGCTCCTCTTAGCATGATAAAGAAGATTCAAAGAGAGCGAGATGCCTGCTCCTTTCATTCAGTCAGTAGCTTCAAACATTTCTGGTATATGAATAACATGATGTTTTTCAATGGCAAAAATCAATGAATATTGTAAATGCACAAACAGTAATTTCTCCGCATTGCAAGGTGCAATTCTGAAATTTTTTGCTTTTTCCTGCTCCTCTAAGCATGATAAAGAAGATTCAAAGAGAGTGAGATGCCAGCTCCTTTCATTCAGTCAGTAGCTTCAATCATTTCTGGATGTTTTTCAATGGCAAAAATCAATGAATATTGTAAATGCACAAACAGTAATTTCTCCGCATTGCAAGGTGCAATTCTGAAATTTTTTGCTTTTTCCTGCTCCTCTTAGCATGATAAACAAGATTCAAAGAGAATGAGATGCCAGCTCCTTTCATTCAGTCAGTAGCTTCAATCATTTCTGGACGTTTTTCAATGGCAAAAATCAATGAATATTGTAAATGCACAAACAGTAATTTCTCCGCATTGCAAGGTGCAATTCTGAAATTTTTTGCTTTTTCCTGCTCCTCTTAGCATGATAAAGAAGATTCAAAGAGAGTGAGATGCCAGCTCCTTTCATTCAGTCAGTAGCTTCAAACATTTCTGGTATATGAATAACATGATGTTTTTCAATGGCAAAAATCAATGAATATTGTAAATGCACAAACAGTAATTTCTCCGCATTGCAAGGTGCAATTCTGAATTTTTTTGCTTTTTCCTGCTCCTCTTAGCATGATAAAGAAGATTCAAAGAGAGTGAGATGCCAGCTCCTTTCATTCAGTCAGTAGCTTCAAACATTTCTGGTATATGAATAACATGATGTTTTTCAATGGCAAAAATCAATGAATATTGTAAATGCACAAACAGTAATTTCTCCGCATTGCAAGGTGCAATTCTGAAATTTTTTGCTTTTTCCTGCTCCTCTTAGCATGATAAAGAAGATTCAAAGAGAGTGAGATGCCAGCTCCTTTCATTCAGTCAGTAGCTTCAATCATTTCTGGACGTTTTTCAATGGCAAAAATCAATGAATATTGTAAATGCACAAACAGTAATTTCTCCGCATTGCAAGGTGCAATTCTGAAATTTTTTGCTTTTTCCTGCTCCTCTTAGCAAGATAAACAAGATTCAAAGAGAGTGAGATGCCAGCTCCTTTCATTCAGTCAGTAGCTTCAATCATTTCTGGACGTTTTTCAATGGCAAAAATCAATGAATATTGTAAATGCACAAACAGTAATTTCTCCGCATTGCAAGGTGCAATTCTGAAATTTTTTGCTTTTTCCTGCTCCTCTTAGCATGGTAAAGAAGATTCAAAGAGAGTGAGATGCCAGCTCCTTTCATTCAGTCAGTAGCTTCAATCATTTCTGGACGTTTTTCAATGGCAAAAATCAATGAATATTGTAAATGCACAAACAGTAATTTCTCCGCATTGCAAGGTGCAATTCTGAAATTTTTTGCTTTTTCCTGCTCCTCTTAGCAAGATAAACAAGATTCAAAGAGAGTGAGATGCCAGCTCCTTTCATTCAGTCAGTAGCTTCAATCATTTCTGGACGTTTTTCAATGGCAAAAATCAATGAATATTGTAAATGCACAAACAGTAATTTCTCCGCATTGCAAGGTGCAATTCTGAAATTTTTTGCTTTTTCCTGCTCCTCTTAGCATGATAAAGAAGATTCAAAGAGAGTGAGATGCCAGCTCCTTTCATTCAGTCAGTAGCTTCAAACATTTCCGGTATATGAATAACATGATGTTTTTCAATGGCAAAAATCAATGAATATTGTAAATGCACAAACAGTAATTTCTCCGCATTGCAAGGTGCAATTTTGAAATTTTTTGCTTTTTCCTGCTCCTCTTAGCATGATAAAGAAGATTCAAAGAGAGTGAGATGCCAGCTCCTTTCATTCAGTCAGTAGCTTCAATCATTTCTGGACGTTTTTCAATGGCAAAAATCAATGAATATTGTAAATGCACAAACAGTAATTTCTCCGCATTGCAAGGTGCAATTCTGAAATTTTTTGCTTTTTCCTGCTCCTCTTAGCATGATAAACAAGATTCAAAGAGAGTGAGATGCCAGCTCCTTTCATTCAGTCAGTAGCTTCAATCATTTCTGGACGTTTTTCAATGGCAAAAATCAATGAATATTGTAAATGCACAAACAGTAATTTCTCCGCATTGCAAGGTGCAATTCTGAAATTTTTTGCTTTTTCCTGCTCCTCTTAGCATGATAAAGAAGATTCAAAGAGAGTGAGATGCCAGCTCCTTTCATTCAGTCAGTAGCTTCAAACATTTCCGGTATATGAATAACATGATGTTTTTCAATGGCAAAAATCAATGAATATTGTAAATGCACAAACAGTAATTTCTCCGCATTGCAAGGTGCAATTTTGAAATTTTTTGCTTTTTCCTGCTCCTCTTAGCATGATAAAGAAGATTCAAAGAGAGTGAGATGCCAGCTCCTTTCATTCAGTCAGTAGCTTCAATCATTTCTGGACGTTTTTCAATGGCAAAAATCAATGAATATTGTAAATGCACAAACAGTAATTTCTCCGCATTGCAAGGTGCAATTCTGAAATTTTTTGCTTTTTCCTGCTCCTCTTAGCATGATAAACAAGATTCAAAGAGAGTGAGATGCCAGCTCCTTTCATTCAGTCAGTAGCTTCAATCATTTCTGGATGTTTTTCAATGGCAAAAATCAATGAATATTGTAAATGCACAAACAGTAATTTCTCCGCATTGCAAGGTGCAATTCTGAAATTTTTTGCTTTTTTCTGCTCCTCTTAGCATGATAAAGAAGATTCAAAGAGAGCGAGATGCCAGCTCCTTTCATTCAGTCAGTAGCTTCAAACATTTCTGGTATATGAATAACATGATGTTTTTCAATGGCAAAAATCAATGAATATTGTAAATGCACAAACAGTAATTTCTCCGCATTGCAAGGTGCAATTCTGAAATTTTTTGCTTTTTCCTGCTCCTCTAAGCATGATAAAGAAGATTCAAAGAGAGTGAGATGCCAGCTCCTTTCATTCAGTCAGTAGCTTCAATCATTTCTGGACGTTTTTCAATGGCAAAAATCAATGAATATTGTAAATGCACAAACAGTAATTTCTCCGCATTGCAAGGTGCAATTCTGAAATTTTTTGCTTTTTCCTGCTCCTCTTAGCATGATAAACAAGATTCAAAGAGAATGAGATGCCAGCTCCTTTCATTCAGTCAGTAGCTTCAATCATTTCTGGACGTTTTTCAATGGCAAAAATCAATGAATATTGTAAATGCACAAACAGTAATTTCTCCGCATTGCAAGGTGCAATTCTGAAATTTTTTGCTTTTTCCTGCTCCTCTTAGCATGATAAAGAAGATTCAAAGAGAGTGAGATGCCAGCTCCTTTCATTCAGTCAGTAGCTTCAAACATTTCTGGTATATGAATAACATGATGTTTTTCAATGGCAAAAATCAATGAATATTGTAAATGCACAAACAGTAATTTCTCCGCATTGCAAGGTGCAATTCTGAATTTTTTTGCTTTTTCCTGCTCCTCTTAGCATGATAAAGAAGATTCAAAGAGAGTGAGATGCCAGCTCCTTTCATTCAGTCAGTAGCTTCAAACATTTCTGGTATATGAATAACATGATGTTTTTCAATGGCAAAAATCAATGAATATTGTAAATGCACAAACAGTAATTTCTCCGCATTGCAAGGTGCAATTTTGAAATTTTTTGCTTTTTCCTGCTCCTCTTAGAATGATAAAGAAGATTCAAAGAGAGTGAGATGCCAGCTCCTTTCATTCAGTCAGTAGCTTCAATCATTTCTGGACGTTTTTCAATGGCAAAAATCAATGAATATTGTAAATGCACAAACAGTAATTTCTCCGCATTGCAAGGTGCAATTCTGAAATTTTTTGCTTTTTCCTGCTCCTCTTAGCATGATAAAGAAGATTCAAAGAGAGTGAGATGCCAGCTCCTTTCATTCAGTCAGTAGCTTCAATCATTTCTGGACGTTTTTCAATGGCAAAAATCAATGAATATTGTAAATGCACAAACAATAATTTCTCCGCATTGCAAGGTGCAATTCTGAAATTTTTTGCTTTTTCCTGCTCCTCTTAGCATGATAAACAAGATTCAAAGAGAGTGAGATGCCAGCTCCTTTCATTCAGTCAGTAGCTTCAATCATTTCTGAACGTTTTTCAATGGCAAAAATCAATGAATATTGTAAATGCACAAACAGTAATTTCTCCGCATTGCAAGGTGCAATTCTGAAATTTTTAGCTTTTTCCTGCTCCTCTTAGCATGATAAAGAAGATTCAAAGAGAGTGAGATGCCAGCTCCTTTCATTCAGTCAGTAGCTTCAAACATTTCTGGTATATGAATAACATGATGTTTTTCAATGGCAAAAATCAATGAATATTGTAAATGCACAAACAGTAATTTCTCCGCATTGCAAGGTGCAATTCTGAAATTTTTTGCTTTTTCCTGCTCCTCTTAGCATGATAAAGAAGATTCAAAGAGAGTGAGATGCCAGCTCCTTTCATTCAGTCAGTAGCTTCAATCATTTCTGGACGTTTTTCAATGGCAAAAATCAATGAATATTGTAAATGCACAAACAGTAATTTCTCCGCATTGCAAGGTGCAATTCTGAAATTTTTTGCTTTTTCCTGCTCCTCTTAGCATGATAAAGAAGATTCAAAGAGAGTGAGATGCCAGCTCCTTTCATTCAGTCAGTAGCTTCAATCATTTCTGGACGTCTTTCAATGGCAAAAATCAATGAATATTGTAAATGCACAAACAGTAATTTCTCCGCATTGCAAGGTGCAATTCTGAAATTTTTTGCTTTTTCCTGCTCCTCTTAGCATGATAAAGAAGATTCAAAGAGAGTGAGATGCCAGCTCCTTTCATTCAGTCAGTAGCTTCAATCATTTCTGGTATATGAATAACATGATGTTTTTCAATGGCAAAAATCAATGAATATTGTAAATGCACAAACAGTAATTTCTCCGCATTGCAAGGTGCAATTCTGAAATTTTTTGCTTTTTCCTGCTCCTCTTAGCATGATAAAGAAGATTCAAAGAGAGTGAGATGCCAGCTCCTTTCATTCAGTCAGTAGCTTCAATCATTTCTGGACGTTTTTCAATGGCAAAAATCAATGAATATTGTAAATGCACAAACAGTAATTTCTCCGCATTGCAAGGTGCAATTCTGAAATTTTTTGCTTTTTCCTGCTCCTCTTAGCATGATAAAGAAGATTCAAAGAGAGTGAGATGCCAGCTCCTTTCATTCAGTCAGTAGCTTCAATCATTTCTGGACGTTTTTCAATGGCAAAAATCAATGAATATTGTAAATGCACAAACAGTAATTTCTCCGCATTGCAAGGTGCAATTCTGAAATTTTTTGCTTTTTCCTGCTCCTCTTAGCATGATAAACAAGATTCAAAGAGAGTGAGATGCCAGCTCCTTTCATTCAGTCAGTAGCTTCAATCATTTCTGGACGTTTTTCAATGGCAAAAATCAATGAATATTGTAAATGCACAAACAGTAATTTCTCCGCATTGCAAGGTGCAATTCTGAAATTTTTTGCTTTTTCCTGCTCCTCTTAGCATGATAAAGAAGATTCAAAGAGAGTGAGATGCCAGCTCCTTTCATTCAGTCAGTAGCTTCAAACATTTCTGGTATATGAATAACATGATGTTTTTCAATGGCAAAAATCAATGAATATTGTAAATGCACAAACAGTAATTTCTCCGCATTGCAAGGTGCAATTCTGAAATTTTTTGCTTTTTCCTGCTCCTCTTAGCATGATAAAGAAGATTCAAAGAGAGTGAGATGCCAGCTCCTTTCATTCAGTCAGTAGCTTCAATCATTTCTGGACGTTTTTCAATGGCAAAAATCAATGAATATTGTAAATGCACAAACAGTAATTTCTCCGCATTGCAAGGTGCAATTCTGAAATTTTTTGCTTTTTCCTGCTCCTCTTAGCATGATAAACAAGATTCAAAGAGAATGAGATGCCAGCTCCTTTCATTCAGTCAGTAGCTTCAATCATTTCTGGACGTTTTTCAATGGCAAAAATCAATGAATATTGTAAATGCACAAACAGTAATTTCTCCGCATTGCAAGGTGCAATTCTGAAATTTTTTGCTTTTTCCTGCTCCTCTTAGCATGATAAAGAAGATTCAAAGAGAGTGAGATGCCAGCTCCTTTCATTCAGTCAGTAGCTTCAAACATTTCTGGTATATGAATAACATGATGTTTTTCAATGGCAAAAATCAATGAATATTGTAAATGCACAAACAGTAATTTCTCCGCATTGCAAGGTGCAATTCTGAATTTTTTTGCTTTTTCCTGCTCCTCTTAGCATGATAAAGAAGATTCAAAGAGAGTGAGATGCCAGCTCCTTTCATTCAGTCAGTAGCTTCAAACATTTCTGGTATATGAATAACATGATGTTTTTCAATGGCAAAAATCAATGAATATTGTAAATGCACAAACAGTAATTTTTCCGCATTGCAAGGTGCAATTTTGAAATTTTTTGCTTTTTCCTGCTCCTCTTAGCATGATAAAGAAGATTCAAAGAGAGTGAGATGCCAGCTCCTTTCATTCAGTCAGTAGCTTCAATCATTTCTGGACGTTTTTCAATGGCAAAAATCAATGAATATTGTAAATGCACAAACAGTAATTTCTCCGCATTGCAAGGTGCAATTCTGAAATTTTTTGCTTTTTCCTGCTCCTCTTAGCATGATAAAGAAGATTCAAAGAGAGTGAGATGCCAGCTCCTTTCATTCAGTCAGTAGCTTCAATCATTTCTGGACGTTTTTCAATGGCAAAAATCAATGAATATTGTAAATGCACAAACAGTAATTTCTCCGCATTGCAAGGTGCAATTCTGAAATTTTTTGCTTTTTCCTGCTCCTCTTAGCATGATAAACAAGATTCAAAGAGAGTGAGATGCCAGCTCCTTTCATTCAGTCAGTAGCTTCAATCATTTCTGAACGTTTTTCAATGGCAAAAATCAATGAATATTGTAAATGCACAAACAGTAATTTCTCCGCATTGCAAGGTGCAATTCTGAAATTTTTAGCTTTTTCCTGCTCCTCTTAGCATGATAAAGAAGATTCAAAGAGAGTGAGATGCCAGCTCCTTTCATTCAGTCAGTAGCTTCAAACATTTCTGGTATATGAATAACATGATGTTTTTCAATGGCAAAAATCAATGAATATTGTAAATGCACAAACAGTAATTTCTCCGCATTGCAAGGTGCAATTCTGAAATTTTTTGCTTTTTCCTGCTCCTCTTAGCATGATAAAGAAGATTCAAAGAGAGTGAGATGCCAGCTCCTTTCATTCAGTCAGTAGCTTCAATCATTTCTGGACGTTTTTCAATGGCAAAAATCAATGAATATTGTAAATGCACAAACAGTAATTTCTCCGCATTGCAAGGTGCAATTCTGAAATTTTTTGCTTTTTCCTGCTCCTCTTAGCATGATAAAGAAGATTCAAAGAGAGTGAGATGCCAGCTCCTTTCATTCAGTCAGTAGCTTCAATCATTTCTGGACGTCTTTCAATGGCAAAAATCAATGAATATTGTAAATGCACAAAGAGTAATTTCTCCGCATTGCAAGGTGCAATTCTGAAATTTTTTGCTTTTTCCTGCTCCTCTTAGCATGATAAAGAAGATTCAAAGAGAGTGAGATGCCAGCTCCTTTCATTCAGTCTGTAGCTTCAATCATTTCTGGTATATGAATAACATGATGTTTTTCAATGGCAAAAATCAATGAATATTGTAAATGCACAAACAGTAATTTCTCCGCATTGCAAGGTGCAATTCTGAAATTTTTTGCTTTTTCCTGCTCCTCTTAGCATGATAAAGAAGATTCAAAGAGAGTGAGATGCCAGCTCCTTTCATTCAGTCAGTAGCTTCAATCATTTCTGGACGTTTTTCAATGGCAAAAATCAATGAATATTGTAAATGCACAAACAGTAATTTCTCCGCATTGCAAGGTGCAATTCTGAAATTTTTTGCTTTTTCCTGCTCCTCTTAGCATGATAAACAAGATTCAAAGAGAGTGAGATGCCAGCTCCTTTCATTCAGTCAGTAGCTTCAATCATTTCTGGACGTTTTTCAATGGCAAAAATCAATGAATATTGTAAATGCACAAACAGTAATTTCTCCGCATTGCAAGGTGCAATTCTGAAATTTTTTGCTTTTTCCTGCTCCTCTTAGCATGATAAAGAAGATTCAAAGAGAGTGAGATGCCAGCTCCTTTCATTCAGTCAGTAGCTTCAAACATTTCTGGTATATGAATAACATGATGTTTTTCAATGGCAAAAATCAATGAATATTGTAAATGCACAAAGAGTAATTTCTCCGCATTGCAAGGTGCAATTCTGAAATTTTTTGCTTTTTCCTGCTCCTCTTAGCATGATAAAGAAGATTCAAAGAGAGTGAGATGCCAGCTCCTTTCATTCAGTCAGTAGCTTCAATCATTTCTGGTATATGAATAACATGATGTTTTTCAATGGCAAAAATCAATGAATATTGTAAATGCACAAACAGTAATTTCTCCGCATTGCAAGGTGCAATTCTGAAATTTTTTGCTTTTTCCTGCTCCTCTTAGCATGATAAAGAAGATTCAAAGAGAGTGAGATGCCAGCTCCTTTCATTCAGTCAGTAGCTTCAATCATTTCTGGACGTTTTTCAATGGCAAAAATCAATGAATATTGTAAATGCACAAACAGTAATTTCTCCGCATTGCAAGGTGCAATTCTGAAATTTTTTGCTTTTTCCTGCTCCTCTTAGCATGATAAACAAGATTCAAAGAGAGTGAGATGCCAGCTCCTTTCATTCAGTCAGTAGCTTCAATCATTTCTGAACGTTTTTCAATGGCAAAAATCAATGAATATTGTAAATGCACAAACAGTAATTTCTCCGCATTGCAAGGTGCAATTCTGAAATTTTTTGCTTTTTCCTGCTCCTCTTAGCATGATAAAGAAGATTCAAAGAGAGTGAGATGCCAGCTCCTTTCATTCAGTCAGTAGCTTCAAACATTTCTGGTATATGAATAACATGATGTTTTTCAATGGCAAAAATCAATGAATATTGTAAATGCACAAACAGTAATTTCTCCGCATTGCAAGGTGCAATTCTGAAATTTTTTGCTTTTTCCTGCTCCTCTTAGCATGATAAAGAAGATTCAAAGAGAGTGAGATGCCAGCTCCTTTCATTCAGTCAGTAGCTTCAATCATTTCTGGACGTTTTTCAATGGCAAAAATCAATGAATATTGTAAATGCACAAACAGTAATTTCTCCGCATTGCAAGGTGCAATTCTGAAATTTTTTGCTTTTTCCTGCTCCTCTTAGCATGATAAAGAAGATTCAAAGAGAGTGAGATGCCAGCTCCTTTCATTCAGTCAGTAGCTTCAATCATTTCTGGACGTTTTTCAATGGCAAAAATCAATGAATATTGTAAATGCACAAACAGTAATTTCTCCGCATTGCAAGGTGCAATTCTGAAATTTTTTGCTTTTTCCTGCTCCTCTTAGCATGATAAAGAAGATTCAAAGAGAGTGAGATGCCAGCTCCTTTCATTCAGTCAGTAGCTTCAATCATTTCTGGACGTTTTTCAATGGCAAAAATCAATGAATATTGTAAATGCACAAACAGTAATTTCTCCGCATTGCAAGGTGCAATTCTGAAATTTTTTGCTTTTTCCTGCTCCTCTTAGCATGATAAAGAAGATTCAAAGAGAGTGAGATGCCAGCTCCTTTCATTCAGTCAGTAGCTTCAATCATTTCTGGACGTTTTTCAATGGCAAAAATCAATGAATATTGTAAATGCACAGAGTAATTTCTCCGCATTGCAAGGTGCAATTCTGAAATTTTTTGCTTTTTCCTGCTCCTCCTAGCATGATAAAGAAGATTCAAAGAGTGAGATGCCAGCTCCTTTCATTGTCAGTAGCTTCAAACATTTCTGGTATATGAATAACATGATGTTTTTCAATGGCAAAAATCAATGAATATTGTAAATGCACAAACAGTAATTTCTCCGCATTGCAAGGTGCAATTCTGAAATTTTTTGCTTTTTCCTGCTCCTCTTAGCATGATAAAGAAGATTCAAAGAGAGTGAGATGCCAGCTCCTTTCATTCAGTCAGTAGCTTCAATCATTTCTGGACGTTTTTCAATGGCAAAAATCATTGAATATTGTAAATGCACAAACAGTAATTTCTCCGCATTGCAAGGTGCAATTCTGAAATTTTTTGCTTTTTCCTGCTCCTCTTAGCATGATAAAGAAGATTCAAAGAGAGTGAGATGCCAGCTCCTTTCATTCAGTCAGTAGCTTCAATCATTTCTGGTATATGAATAACATGATGTTTTTCAATGGCAAAAATCAATGAATATTGTAAATGCACAAACAGTAATTTCTCCGCATTGCAAGGTGCAATTCTGAAATTTTTTGCTTTTTCCTGCTCCTCTTAGCATGATAAAGAAGATACAAAGAGAGTGAGATGCCAGCTCCTTTCATTCAGTCAGTAGCTTCAATCATTTCTGGTATATGAATAACATGATGTTTTTCAATGGCAAAAATCAATGAATATTGTAAATGCACAAACAGTAATTTCTCCGCATTGCAAGGTGCAATTCTGAAATTTTTTGCTTTTTCCTGCTCCTCTTAGCATGATAAACAAGATTCAAAGAGAGTGAGATGCCAGCTCCTTTCATTCAGTCAGTAGCTTCAATCATTTCTGGACGTTTTTCAATGGCAAAAATCAATGAATATTGTAAATGCACAAACAGTAATTTCTCCGCATTGCAAGGTGCAATTCTGAAATTTTTTGCTTTTTCCTGCTCCTCTTAGCATGATAAAGAAGATTCAAAGAGAGTGAGATGCCAGCTCCTTTCATTCAGTCAGTAGCTTCAAACATTTCTGGTATATGAATAACATGATGTTTTTCAATGGCAAAAATCACTGAATATTGTAAATGCACAAACAGTAATTTCTCCGCATTGCAAGGTGCAATTCTGAAATTTTTTGCTTTTTCCTGCTCCTCTTAGCATGATAAAGAAGATTCAAAGAGAGTGAGATGCCAGCTCCTTTCATTCAGTCAGTAGCTTCAATCATTTCTGGACGTTTTTCAATGGCAAAAATCAATGAATATTGTAAATGCACAAACAGTAATTTCTCCGCATTGCAAGGTGCAATTCTGAAATTTTTTGCTTTTTCCTGCTCCTCTTAGCATGATAAACAAGATTCAAAGAGAGTGAGATGCCAGCTCCTTTCATTCAGTCAGTAGCTTCAATCATTTCTGGACGTTTTTCAATGGCAAAAATCAATGAATATTGTAAATGCACAAACAGTAATTTCTCCGCATTGCAAGGTGCAATTCTGAAATTTTTTGCTTTTTCCTGCTCCTCTTAGCATGATAAAGAAGATTCAAAGAGAGTGAGATGCCAGCTCCTTTCATTCAGTCAGTAGCTTCAAACATTTCTGGTATATGAATAACATGATGTTTTTCAATGGCAAAAATCAATGAATATTGTAAATGCACAAACAGTAATTTCTCCGCATTGCAAGGTGCAATTCTGAAATTTTTTGCTTTTTCCTGCTCCTCTAAGCAATATAAAGAAGATTCAAAGAGAGTGAGATGCCAGCTCCTTTCATTCAGTCAGTAGCTTCAATCATTTCTGGACGTTTTTCAATGGCAAAAATCAATGAATATTGTAAATGCACAAACAGTAATTTCTCCGCATTGCAAGGTGCAATTCTGAAATTTTTTGCTTTTTCCTGCTCCTCTTTGCATGATAAACAAGATTCAAAGAGAATGAGATGCCAGCTCCTTTCATTCAGTCAGTAGCTTCAATCATTTCTGGACGTTTTTCAATGGCAAAAATCAATGAATATTGTAAATGCACAAACAGTAATTTCTCCGCATTGCAAGGTGCAATTCTGAAATTTTTTGCTTTTTCCTGCTCCTCTTAGCATGATAAAGAAGATTCAAAGAGAGTGAGATGCCAGCTCCTTTCATTCAGTCAGTAGCTTCAAACATTTCTGGTATATGAATAACATGATGTTTTTCAATGGCAAAAATCAATGAATATTGTAAATGCACAAACAGTAATTTCTCCGCATTGCAAGGTGCAATTCTGAAATTTTTTGCTTTTTCCTGCTCCTCTTAGCATGATAAAGAAGATTCAAAGAGAGTGAGATGCCAGCTCCTTTCATTTAGTCAGTAGCTTCAATCATTTCTGGACGTTTTTCAATGGCAAAAATCAATGAATATTGTAAATGCACAAACAGTAATTTCTCCGCATTGCAAGGTGCAATTCTGAATTTTTTTGCTTTTTCCTGCTCCTCTTAGCATGATAAAGAAGATTCAAAGAGAGTGAGATGCCAGCTCCTTTCATTCAGTCAGTAGCTTCAATCATTTCTGGTATATGAATAACATGATGTTTTTCAATGGCAAAAATCAATGAATATTGTAAATGCACAAACAGTAATTTCTCCGCATTGCAAGGTGCAATTCTGAAATTTTTTGCTTTTTCCTGCTCCTCTTAGCATGATAAAGAAGATTCAAAGAGAGTGAGATGCCAGCTCCTTTCATTCAGTCAGTAGCTTCAATCATTTCTGGACGTTTTTCAATGGCAAAAATCAATGAATATTGTAAATGCACAAACAGTAATTTCTCCGCATTGCAAGGTGCAATTCTGAAATTTTTTGCTTTTTCCTGCTCCTCTTAGCATGATAAAGAAGATTCAAAGAGAGTGAGATGCCAGCTCCTTTCATTCAGTCAGTAGCTTCAATCATTTCTGGACGTTTTTCAATGGCAAAAATCAATGAATATTGTAAATGCACAAACAGTAATTTCTCCGCATTGCAAGGTGCAATTCTGAAATTTTTTGCTTTTTCCTGCTCCTCTTAGCATGATAAAGAAGATTCAAAGAGAGTGAGATGCCAGCTCCTTTCATTCAGTCAGTAGCTTCAATCATTTCTGGACGTTTTTCAATGGCAAAAATCAATGAATATTGTAAATGCACAAAGAGTAATTTCTCCGCATTGCAAGGTGCAATTCTGAAATTTTTTGCTTTTTCCTGCTCCTCCTAGCATGATAAAGAAGATTCAAAGAGTGAGATGCCAGCTCCTTTCATTGTCAGTAGCTTCAAACATTTCTGGTATATGAATAACATGATGTTTTTCAATGGCAAAAATCAATGAATATTGTAAATGCACAAACAGTAATTTCTCCGCATTGCAAGGTGCAATTCTGAAATTTTTTGCTTTTTCCTGCTCCTCTTAGCATGATAAAGAAGATTCAAAGAGAGTGAGATGCCAGCTCCTTTCATTCAGTCAGTAGCTTCAATCATTTCTGGACGTTTTTCAATGGCAAAAATCATTGAATATTGTAAATGCACAAACAGTAATTTCTCCGCATTGCAAGGTGCAATTCTGAAATTTTTTGCTTTTTCCTGCTCCTCTTAGCATGATAAAGAAGATTCAAAGAGAGTGAGATGCCAGCTCCTTTCATTCAGTCAGTAGCTTCAATCATTTCTGGTATATGAATAACATGATGTTTTTCAATGGCAAAAATCAATGAATATTGTAAATGCACAAACAGTAATTTCTCCGCATTGCAAGGTGCAATTCTGAAATTTTTTGCTTTTTCCTGCTCCTCTTAGCATGATAAAGAAGATTCAAAGAGAGTGAGATGCCAGCTCCTTTCATTCAGTCAGTAGCTTCAATCATTTCTGGTATATGAATAACATGATGTTTTTCAATGGCAAAAATCAATGAATATTGTAAATGCACAAACAGTAATTTCTCCGCATTGCAAGGTGCAATTCTGAAATTTTTTGCTTTTTCCTGCTCCTCTTAGCATGATAAACAAGATTCAAAGAGAGTGAGATGCCAGCTCCTTTCATTCAGTCAGTAGCTTCAATCATTTCTGGACGTTTTTCAATGGCAAAAATCAATGAATATTGTAAATGCACAAACAGTAATTTCTCCGCATTGCAAGGTGCAATTCTGAAATTTTTTGCTTTTTCCTGCTCCTCTTAGCATGATAAAGAAGATTCAAAGAGAGTGAGATGCCAGCTCCTTTCATTCAGTCAGTAGCTTCAAACATTTCTGGTATATGAATAACATGATGTTTTTCAATGGCAAAAATCAATGAATATTGTAAATGCACAAACAGTAATTTCTCCGCATTGCAAGGTGCAATTCTGAAATTTTTTGCTTTTTCCTGCTCCTCTAAGCAATATAAAGAAGATTCAAAGAGAGTGAGATGCCAGCTCCTTTCATTCAGTCAGTAGCTTCAATCATTTCTGGACGTTTTTCAATGGCAAAAATCAATGAATATTGTAAATGCACAAACAGTAATTTCTCCGCATTGCAAGGTGCAATTCTGAAATTTTTTGCTTTTTCCTGCTCCTCTTTGCATGATAAACAAGATTCAAAGAGAATGAGATGCCAGCTCCTTTCATTCAGTCAGTAGCTTCAATCATTTCTGGACGTTTTTCAATGGCAAAAATCAATGAATATTGTAAATGCACAAACAGTAATTTCTCCGCATTGCAAGGTGCAATTCTGAAATTTTTTGCTTTTTCCTGCTCCTCTTAGCATGATAAAGAAGATTCAAAGAGAGTGAGATGCCAGCTCCTTTCATTCAGTCAGTAGCTTCAAACATTTCTGGTATATGAATAACATGATGTTTTTCAATGGCAAAAATCAATGAATATTGTAAATGCACAAACAGTAATTTCTCCGCATTGCAAGGTGCAATTCTGAAATTTTTTGCTTTTTCCTGCTCCTCTTAGCATGATAAAGAAGATTCAAAGAGAGTGAGATGCCAGCTCCTTTCATTCAGTCAGTAGCTTCAATCATTTCTGGACGTTTTTCAATGGCAAAAATCAATGAATATTGTAAATGCACAAACAGTAATTTCTCCGCATTGCAAGGTGCAATTCTGAATTTTTTTGCTTTTTCCTGCTCCTCTTAGCATGATAAAGAAGATTCAAAGAGAGTGAGATGCCAGCTCCTTTCATTCAGTCAGTAGCTTCAAACATTTCTGGTATATGAATAACATGATGTTTTTCAATGGCAAAAATCAATGAATATTGTAAATGCACAAACAGTAATTTCTCCGCATTGCAAGGTGCAATTTTGAAATTTTTTGCTTTTTCCTGCTCCTCTTAGCATGATAAAGAAGATTCAAAGAGAGTGAGATGCCAGCTCCTTTCATTCAGTCAGTAGCTTCATTCATTTCTGGACGTTTTTCAATGGCAAAAATCAATGAATATTGTAAATGCACAAACAGTAATTTCTCCGCATTGCAAGGTGCAATTCTGAAATTTTTTGCTTTTTCCTGCTCCTCTTAGCAAGATAAACAAGATTCAAAGAGAGTGAGATGCCAGCTCCTTTCATTCAGTCAGTAGCTTCAATCATTTCTGGACGTTTTTCAATGGCAAAAATCAATGAATATTGTAAATGCACAAACAGTAATTTCTCCGCATTGCAAGGTGCAATTCTGAAATTTTTTGCTTTTTCCTGCTCCTCTTAGCATGGTAAAGAAGATTCAAAGAGAGTGAGATGCCAGCTCCTTTCATTCAGTCAGTAGCTTCAATCATTTCTGGACGTTTTTCAATGGCAAAAATCAATGAATATTGTAAATGCACAAACAGTAATTTCTCCGCATTGCAAGGTGCAATTCTGAAATTTTTTGCTTTTTCCTGCTCCTCTTAGCAAGATAAACAAGATTCAAAGAGAGTGAGATGCCAGCTCCTTTCATTCAGTCAGTAGCTTCAATCATTTCTGGACGTTTTTCAATGGCAAAAATCAATGAATATTGTAAATGCACAAACAGTAATTTCTCCGCATTGCAAGGTGCAATTCTGAAATTTTTTGCTTTTTCCTGCTCCTCTTAGCATGATAAAGAAGATTCAAAGAGAGTGAGATGCCAGCTCCTTTCATTCAGTAAGTAGCTTCAAACATTTCTGATATATGAATAACATGATGTTTTTCAATGGCAAAAATCAATGAATATTGTAAATGCACAAACAGTAATTTCTCCGCATTGCAAGGTGCAATTTTGAAATTTTTTGCTTTTTCCTGCTCCTCTTAGCATGATAAAGAAGATTCAAAGAGAGTGAGATGCCAGCTCCTTTCATTCAGTCAGTAGCTTCAATCATTTCTGGACGTTTTTCAATGGCAAAAATCAATGAATATTTTAAATGCACAAACAGTAATTTCTCCGCATTGCAAGGTGCAATTCTGAAATTTTTTGCTTTTTCCTGCTCCTCTTAGCATGATACACAAGATTCAAAGAGAGTGAGATGCCAGCTCCTTTCATTCAGTCAGTAGCTTCAATCATTTCTGGATGTTTTTCAATGGCAAAAATCAATGAATATTGTAAATGCACAAACAGTAATTTCTCCGCATTGCAAGGTGCAATTCTGAAATTTTTTGCTTTTTTCTGCTCCTCTTAGCATGATAAAGAAGATTCAAAGAGAGTGAGATGCCAGCTCCTTTCATTCAGTCAGTAGCTTCAAACATTTCTGGTATATGAATAACATGATGTTTTTCAATGGCAAAAATCAATGAATATTGTAAATGCACAAACAGTAATTTCTCCGCATTGCAAGGTGCAATTCTGAAATTTTTTGCTTTTTCCTGCTCCTCTAAGCATGATAAAGAAGATTCAAAGAGAGTGAGATGCCAGCTCCTTTCATTCAGTCAGTAGCTTCAATCATTTCTGGACGTTTTTCAATGGCAAAAATCAATGAATATTGTAAATGCACAAACAGTAATTTCTCCGCATTGCAAGGTGCAATTCTGAAATTTTTTGCTTTTTCCTGCTCCTCTTAGCATGATAAACAAGATTCAAAGAGAATGAGATGCCAGCTCCTTTCATTCAGTCAGTAGCTTCAATCATTTCTGGACGTTTTTCAATGGCAAAAATCAATGAATATTGTAAATGCACAAACAGTAATTTCTCCGCATTGCAAGGTGCAATTCTGAAATTTTTTGCTTTTTCCTGCTCCTCTTAGCATGATAAAGAAGATTCAAAGAGAGTGAGATGCCAGCTCCTTTCATTCAGTCAGTAGCTTCAAACATTTCTGGTATATGAATAACATGATGTTTTTCAATGGCAAAAATCAATGAATATTGTAAATGCACAAACAGTAATTTCTCCGCATTGCAAGGTGCAATTCTGAAATTTTTTGCTTTTTCCTGCTCCTCTTAGCATGATAAAGAAGATTCAAAGAGAGTGAGATGCCAGCTCCTTTCATTCAGTCAGTAGCTTCAATCATTTCTGGACGTTTTTCAATGGCAAAAATCAATGAATATTGTAAATGCACAAACAGTAATTTCTCCGCATTGCAAGGTGCAATTCTGAATTTTTTTGCTTTTTCCTGCTCCTCTTAGCATGATAAAGAAGATTCAAAGAGAGTGAGATGCCAGCTCCTTTCATTCAGTCAGTAGCTTCAATCATTTCTGGACATTTTTCAATGGCAAAAATCAATGAATATTGTAAATGCACAAACAGTAATTTCTCCGCATTGCAAGGTGCAATTCTGAAATTTTTTGCTTTTTCCTGCTCCTCTTAGCATGATAAACAAGATTCAAAGAGAGTGAGATGCCAGCTCCTTTCATTCAGTCAGTAGCTTCAATCATTTCTGGATGTTTTTCAATGGCAAAAATCAATGAATATTGTAAATGCACAAACAGTAATTTCTCCGCATTGCAAGGTGCAATTCTGAAATTTTTTGCTTTTTTCTGCTCCTCTTAGCATGATAAAGAAGATTCAAAGAGAGTGAGATGCCAGCTCCTTTCATTCAGTCAGTAGCTTCAAACATTTCTGGTATATGAATAACATGATGTTTTTCAATGGCAAAAATCAATGAATATTGTAAATGCACAAACAGTAATTTCTCCGCATTGCAAGGTGCAATTCTGAAATTTTTTGCTTTTTCCTGCTCCTCTAAGCATGATAAAGAAGATTCAAAGAGAGTGAGATGCCAGCTCCTTTCATTCAGTCAGTAGCTTCAATCATTTCTGGACGTTTTTCAATGGCAAAAATCAATGAATATTGTAAATGCACAATCAGTAATTTCTCCGCATTGCAAGGTGCAATTCTGAAATTTTTTGCTTTTTCCTGCTCCTCTTAGCATGATAAACAAGATTCAAAGAGAATGAGATGCCAGCTCCTTTCATTCAGTCAGTAGCTTCAATCATTTCTGGACGTTTTTCAATGGCAAAAATCAATGAATATTGTAAATGCACAAACAGTAATTTCTCCGCATTGCAAGGTGCAATTCTGAAATTTTTTGCTTTTTCCTGCTCCTCTTAGCATGATAAAGAAGATTCAAAGAGAGTGAGATGCCAGCTCCTTTCATTCAGTCAGTAGCTTCAAACATTTCTGGTATATGAATAACATGATGTTTTTCAATGGCAAAAATCAATGAATATTGTAAATGCACAAACAGTAATTTCTCCGCATTGCAAGGTGCAATTCTGAAATTTTTTGCTTTTTCCTGCTCCTCTTAGCATGATAAAGAAGATTCAAAGAGAGTGAGATGCCAGCTCCTTTCATTCAGTCAGTAGCTTCAATCATTTCTGGACGTTTTTCAATGGCAAAAATCAATGAATATTGTAAATGCACAAACAGTAATTTCTCCGCATTGCAAGGTGCAATTCTGAATTTTTTTGCTTTTTCCTGCTCCTCTTAGCATGATAAAGAAGATTCAAAGAGAGTGAGATGCCAGCTCCTTTCATTCAGTCAGTAGCTTCAATCATTTCTGGACGTTTTTCAATGGCAAAAATCAATGAATATTGTAAATGCACAAACAGTAATTTCTCCGCATTGCAAGGTGCAATTCTGAAATTTTTTGCTTTTTCCTGCTCCTCTTAGCATGATAAACAAGATTCAAAGAGAGTGAGATGCCAGCTCCTTTCATTCAGTCAGTAGCTTCAATCATTTCTGGACGTTTTTCAATGGCAAAAATCAATGAATATTGTAAATGCACAAACAGTAATTTCTCCGCATTGCAAGGTGCAATTCTGAAATTTTTTGCTTTTTCCTGCTCCTCTTAGCATGATAAAGAAGATTCAAAGAGAGTGAGATGCCAGCTCCTTTCATTCAGTCAGTAGCTTCAAACATTTCTGGTATATGAATAACATGATGTTTTTCAATGGCAAAAATCAATGAATATTGTAAATGCACAAACAGTAATTTCTCCGCATTGCAAGGTGCAATTCTGAAATTTTTTGCTTTTTCCTGCTCCTCTTAGCATGATAAAGAAGATTCAAAGAGAGTGAGATGCCAGCTCCTTTCATTCAGTCAGTAGCTTCAATCATTTCTGGACGTTTTTCAATGGCAAAAATCAATGAATATTGTAAATGCACAAACAGTAATTTCTCCGCATTGCAAGGTGCAATTCTGAAATTTTTTGCTTTTTCCTGCTCCTCTTAGCATGATAAAGAAGATTCAAAGAGAGTGAGATGCCAGCTCCTTTCATTCAGTCAGTAGCTTCAATCATTTCTGGACGTTTTTCAATGGCAAAAATCAATGAATATTGTAAATGCACAAACAGTAATTTCTCCGCATTGCAAGGTGCAATTCTGAAATTTTTTGCTTTTTCCTGCTCCTCTTAGCATGATAAACAAGATTCAAAGAGAATGAGATGCCAGCTCCTTTCATTCAGTCAGTAGCTTCAATCATTTCTGGACGTTTTTCAATGGCAAAAATCAATGAATATTGTAAATGCACAAACAGTAATTTCTCCGCATTGCAAGGTGCAATTCTGAAATTTTTTGCTTTTTCCTGCTCCTCTTAGCATGATAAAGAAGATTCAAAGAGAGTGAGATGCCAGCTCCTTTCATTCAGTCAGTAGCTTCAAACATTTCTGGTATATGAATAACATGATGTTTTTCAATGGCAAAAATCAATGAATATTGTAAATGCACAAACAGTAATTTCTCCGCATTGCAAGGTGCAATTCTGAAATTTTTTGCTTTTTCCTGCTCCTCTTAGCATGATAAAGAAGATTCAAAGAGAGTGAGATGCCAGCTCCTTTCATTCAGTCAGTAGCTTCAATCATTTCTGGACGTTTTTCAATGGCAAAAATCAATGAATATTGTAAATGCACAAACAGTAATTTCTCCGCATTGCAAGGTGCAATTCTGAATTTTTTTGCTTTTTCCTGCTCCTCTTAGCATGATAAAGAAGATTCAAAGAGAGTGAGATGCCAGCTCCTTTCATTCAGTCAGTAGCTTCAATCATTTCTGGACGTTTTTCAATGGCAAAAATCAATGAATATTGTAAATGCACAAACAGTAATTTCTCCGCATTGCAAGGTGCAATTCTGAAATTTTTTGCTTTTTCCTGCTCCTCTTAGCATGATAAACAAGATTCAAAGAGAGTGAGATGCCAGCTCCTTTCATTCAGTCAGTAGCTTCAATCATTTCTGGACGTTTTTCAATGGCAAAAATCAATGAATATTGTAAATGCACAAACAGTAATTTCTCCGCATTGCAAGGTGCAATTCTGAAATTTTTTGCTTTTTCCTGCTCCTCTTAGCATGATAAAGAAGATTCAAAGAGAGTGAGATGCCAGCTCCTTTCATTCAGTCAGTAGCTTCAAACATTTCTGGTATATGAATAACATGATGTTTTTCAATGGCAAAAATCAATGAATATTGTAAATGCACAAACAGTAATTTCTCCGCATTGCAAGGTGCAATTCTGAAATTTTTTGCTTTTTCCTGCTCCTCTTAGCATGATAAAGAAGATTCAAAGAGAGTGAGATGCCAGCTCCTTTCATTCAGTCAGTAGCTTCAATCATTTCTGGACGTTTTTCAATGGCAAAAATCAATGAATATTGTAAATGCACAAACAGTAATTTCTCCGCATTGCAAGGTGCAATTCTGAAATTTTTTGCTTTTTCCTGCTCCTCTTAGCATGATAAAGAAGATTCAAAGAGAGTGAGATGCCAGCTCCTTTCATTCAGTCAGTAGCTTCAATCATTTCTGGACGTTTTTCAATGGCAAAAATCAATGAATATTGTAAATGCACAAACAGTAATTTCTCCGCATTGCAAGGTGCAATTCTGAAATTTTTTGCTTTTTCCTGCTCCTCTTAGCATGATAAAGAAGATTCAAAGAGAGTGAGATGCCAGCTCCTTTCATTCAGTCAGTAGCTTCAATCATTTCTGGACGTTTTTCAATGGCAAAAATCAATGAATATTGTAAATGCACAAACAGTAATTTCTCCGCATTGCAAGGTGCAATTCTGAAATTTTTTGCTTTTTCCTGCTCCTCTTAGCATGATAAAGAAGATTCAAAGAGAGTGAGATGCCAGCTCCTTTCATTCAGTCAGTAGCTTCAATCATTTCTGGACGTTTTTCAATGGCAAAAATCAATGAATATTGTAAATGCACAAAGAGTAATTTCTCCGCATTGCAAGGTGCAATTCTGAAATTTTTTGCTTTTTCCTGCTCCTCCTAGCATGATAAAGAAGATTCAAAGAGTGAGATGCCAGCTCCTTTCATTGTCAGTAGCTTCAAACATTTCTGGTATATGAATAACATGATGTTTTTCAATGGCAAAAATCAATGAATATTGTAAATGCACAAACAGTAATTTCTCCGCATTGCAAGGTGCAATTCTGAAATTTTTTGCTTTTTCCTGCTCCTCTTAGCATGATAAAGAAGATTCAAAGAGAGTGAGATGCCAGCTCCTTTCATTCAGTCAGTAGCTTCAATCATTTCTGGACGTTTTTCAATGGCAAAAATCATTGAATATTGTAAATGCACAAACAGTAATTTCTCCGCATTGCAAGGTGCAATTCTGAAATTTTTTGCTTTTTCCTGCTCCTCTTAGCATGATAAAGAAGATTCAAAGAGAGTGAGATGCCAGCTCCTTTCATTCAGTCAGTAGCTTCAATCATTTCTGGTATATGAATAACATGATGTTTTTCAATGGCAAAAATCAATGAATATTGTAAATGCACAAACAGTAATTTCTCCGCATTGCAAGGTGCAATTCTGAAATTTTTTGCTTTTTCCTGCTCCTCTTAGCATGATAAAGAAGATTCAAAGAGAGTGAGATGCCAGCTCCTTTCATTCAGTCAGTAGCTTCAATCATTTCTGGTATATGAATAACATGATGTTTTTCAATGGCAAAAATCAATGAATATTGTAAATGCACAAACAGTAATTTCTCCGCATTGCAAGGTGCAATTCTGAAATTTTTTGCTTTTTCCTGCTCCTCTTAGCATGATAAAGAAGATACAAAGAGAGTGAGATGCCAGCTCCTTTCATTCAGTCAGTAGCTTCAATCATTTCTGGTATATGAATAACATGATGTTTTTCAATGGCAAAAATCAATGAATATTGTAAATGCACAAACAGTAATTTCTCCGCATTGCAAGGTGCAATTCTGAAATTTTTTGCTTTTTCCTGCTCCTCTTAGCATGATAAACAAGATTCAAAGAGAGTGAGATGCCAGCTCCTTTCATTCAGTCAGTAGCTTCAATCATTTCTGGACGTTTTTCAATGGCAAAAATCAATGAATATTGTAAATGCACAAACAGTAATTTCTCCGCATTGCAAGGTGCAATTCTGAAATTTTTTGCTTTTTCCTGCTCCTCTTAGCATGATAAAGAAGATTCAAAGAGAGTGAGATGCCAGCTCCTTTCATTCAGTCAGTAGCTTCAAACATTTCTGGTATATGAATAACATGATGTTTTTCAATGGCAAAAATCACTGAATATTGTAAATGCACAAACAGTAATTTCTCCGCATTGCAAGGTGCAATTCTGAAATTTTTTGCTTTTTCCTGCTCCTCTTAGCATGATAAAGAAGATTCAAAGAGAGTGAGATGCCAGCTCCTTTCATTCAGTCAGTAGCTTCAATCATTTCTGGACGTTTTTCAATGGCAAAAATCAATGAATATTGTAAATGCACAAACAGTAATTTCTCCGCATTGCAAGGTGCAATTCTGAAATTTTTTGCTTTTTCCTGCTCCTCTTAGCATGATAAACAAGATTCAAAGAGAGTGAGATGCCAGCTCCTTTCATTCAGTCAGTAGCTTCAATCATTTCTGGACGTTTTTCAATGGCAAAAATCAATGAATATTGTAAATGCACAAACAGTAATTTCTCCGCATTGCAAGGTGCAATTCTGAAATTTTTTGCTTTTTCCTGCTCCTCTTAGCATGATAAAGAAGATTCAAAGAGAGTGAGATGCCAGCTCCTTTCATTCAGTCAGTAGCTTCAAACATTTCTGGTATATGAATAACATGATGTTTTTCAATGGCAAAAATCAATGAATATTGTAAATGCACAAACAGTAATTTCTCCGCATTGCAAGGTGCAATTCTGAAATTTTTTGCTTTTTCCTGCTCCTCTAAGCAATATAAAGAAGATTCAAAGAGAGTGAGATGCCAGCTCCTTTCATTCAGTCAGTAGCTTCAATCATTTCTGGACGTTTTTCAATGGCAAAAATCAATGAATATTGTAAATGCACAAACAGTAATTTCTCCGCATTGCAAGGTGCAATTCTGAAATTTTTTGCTTTTTCCTGCTCCTCTTTGCATGATAAACAAGATTCAAAGAGAATGAGATGCCAGCTCCTTTCATTCAGTCAGTAGCTTCAATCATTTCTGGACGTTTTTCAATGGCAAAAATCAATGAATATTGTAAATGCACAAACAGTAATTTCTCCGCATTGCAAGGTGCAATTCTGAAATTTTTTGCTTTTTCCTGCTCCTCTTAGCATGATAAAGAAGATTCAAAGAGAGTGAGATGCCAGCTCCTTTCATTCAGTCAGTAGCTTCAAACATTTCTGGTATATGAATAACATGATGTTTTTCAATGGCAAAAATCAATGAATATTGTAAATGCACAAACAGTAATTTCTCCGCATTGCAAGGTGCAATTCTGAAATTTTTTGCTTTTTCCTGCTCCTCTTAGCATGATAAAGAAGATTCAAAGAGAGTGAGATGCCAGCTCCTTTCATTTAGTCAGTAGCTTCAATCATTTCTGGACGTTTTTCAATGGCAAAAATCAATGAATATTGTAAATGCACAAACAGTAATTTCTCCGCATTGCAAGGTGCAATTCTGAATTTTTTTGCTTTTTCCTGCTCCTCTTAGCATGATAAAGAAGATTCAAAGAGAGTGAGATGCCAGCTCCTTTCATTCAGTCAGTAGCTTCAATCATTTCTGGTATATGAATAACATGATGTTTTTCAATGGCAAAAATCAATGAATATTGTAAATGCACAAACAGTAATTTCTCCGCATTGCAAGGTGCAATTCTGAAATTTTTTGCTTTTTCCTGCTCCTCTTAGCATGATAAAGAAGATTCAAAGAGAGTGAGATGCCAGCTCCTTTCATTCAGTCAGTAGCTTCAATCATTTCTGGACGTTTTTCAATGGCAAAAATCAATGAATATTGTAAATGCACAAACAGTAATTTCTCCGCATTGCAAGGTGCAATTCTGAAATTTTTTGCTTTTTCCTGCTCCTCTTAGCATGATAAAGAAGATTCAAAGAGAGTGAGATGCCAGCTCCTTTCATTCAGTCAGTAGCTTCAATCATTTCTGGACGTTTTTCAATGGCAAAAATCAATGAATATTGTAAATGCACAAACAGTAATTTCTCCGCATTGCAAGGTGCAATTCTGAAATTTTTTGCTTTTTCCTGCTCCTCTTAGCATGATAAAGAAGATTCAAAGAGAGTGAGATGCCAGCTCCTTTCATTCAGTCAGTAGCTTCAATCATTTCTGGACGTTTTTCAATGGCAAAAATCAATGAATATTGTAAATGCACAAAGAGTAATTTCTCCGCATTGCAAGGTGCAATTCTGAAATTTTTTGCTTTTTCCTGCTCCTCCTAGCATGATAAAGAAGATTCAAAGAGTGAGATGCCAGCTCCTTTCATTGTCAGTAGCTTCAAACATTTCTGGTATATGAATAACATGATGTTTTTCAATGGCAAAAATCAATGAATATTGTAAATGCACAAACAGTAATTTCTCCGCATTGCAAGGTGCAATTCTGAAATTTTTTGCTTTTTCCTGCTCCTCTTAGCATGATAAACAAGATTCAAAGAGAATGAGATGCCAGCTCCTTTCATTCAGTCAGTAGCTTCAATCATTTCTGGACGTTTTTCAATGGCAAAAATCAATGAATATTGTAAATGCACAAACAGTAATTTCTCCGCATTGCAAGGTGCAATTCTGAAATTTTTTGCTTTTTCCTGCTCCTCTTAGCATGATAAAGAAGATTCAAAGAGAGTGAGATGCCAGCTCCTTTCATTCAGTCAGTAGCTTCAAACATTTCTGGTATATGAATAACATGATGTTTTTCAATGGCAAAAATCAATGAATATTGTAAATGCACAAACAGTAATTTCTCCGCATTGCAAGGTGCAATTCTGAAATTTTTTGCTTTTTCCTGCTCCTCTTAGCATGATAAAGAAGATTCAAAGAGAGTGAGATGCCAGCTCCTTTCATTCAGTCAGTAGCTTCAATCATTTCTGGACGTTTTTCAATGGCAAAAATCAATGAATATTGTAAATGCACAAACAGTAATTTCTCCGCATTGCAAGGTGCAATTCTGAATTTTTTTGCTTTTTCCTGCTCCTCTTAGCATGATAAAGAAGATTCAAAGAGAGTGAGATGCCAGCTCCTTTCATTCAGTCAGTAGCTTCAATCATTTCTGGACGTTTTTCAATGGCAAAAATCAATGAATATTGTAAATGCACAAACAGTAATTTCTCCGCATTGCAAGGTGCAATTCTGAAATTTTTTGCTTTTTCCTGCTCCTCTTAGCATGATAAACAAGATTCAAAGAGAGTGAGATGCCAGCTCCTTTCATTCAGTCAGTAGCTTCAATCATTTCTGGACGTTTTTCAATGGCAAAAATCAATGAATATTGTAAATGCACAAACAGTAATTTCTCCGCATTGCAAGGTGCAATTCTGAAATTTTTTGCTTTTTCCTGCTCCTCTTAGCATGATAAAGAAGATTCAAAGAGAGTGAGATGCCAGCTCCTTTCATTCAGTCAGTAGCTTCAAACATTTCTGGTATATGAATAACATGATGTTTTTCAATGGCAAAAATCAATGAATATTGTAAATGCACAAACAGTAATTTCTCCGCATTGCAAGGTGCAATTCTGAAATTTTTTGCTTTTTCCTGCTCCTCTTAGCATGATAAAGAAGATTCAAAGAGAGTGAGATGCCAGCTCCTTTCATTCAGTCAGTAGCTTCAATCATTTCTGGACGTTTTTCAATGGCAAAAATCAATGAATATTGTAAATGCACAAACAGTAATTTCTCCGCATTGCAAGGTGCAATTCTGAAATTTTTTGCTTTTTCCTGCTCCTCTTAGCATGATAAAGAAGATTCAAAGAGAGTGAGATGCCAGCTCCTTTCATTCAGTCAGTAGCTTCAATCATTTCTGGACGTTTTTCAATGGCAAAAATCAATGAATATTGTAAATGCACAAACAGTAATTTCTCCGCATTGCAAGGTGCAATTCTGAAATTTTTTGCTTTTTCCTGCTCCTCTTAGCATGATAAAGAAGATTCAAAGAGAGTGAGATGCCAGCTCCTTTCATTCAGTCAGTAGCTTCAATCATTTCTGGACGTTTTTCAATGGCAAAAATCAATGAATATTGTAAATGCACAAACAGTAATTTCTCCGCATTGCAAGGTGCAATTCTGAAATTTTTTGCTTTTTCCTGCTCCTCTTAGCATGATAAAGAAGATTCAAAGAGAGTGAGATGCCAGCTCCTTTCATTCAGTCAGTAGCTTCAATCATTTCTGGACGTTTTTCAATGGCAAAAATCAATGAATATTGTAAATGCACAAAGAGTAATTTCTCCGCATTGCAAGGTGCAATTCTGAAATTTTTTGCTTTTTCCTGCTCCTCCTAGCATGATAAAGAAGATTCAAAGAGTGAGATGCCAGCTCCTTTCATTGTCAGTAGCTTCAAACATTTCTGGTATATGAATAACATGATGTTTTTCAATGGCAAAAATCAATGAATATTGTAAATGCACAAACAGTAATTTCTCCGCATTGCAAGGTGCAATTCTGAAATTTTTTGCTTTTTCCTGCTCCTCTTAGCATGATAAAGAAGATTCAAAGAGAGTGAGATGCCAGCTCCTTTCATTCAGTCAGTAGCTTCAATCATTTCTGGACGTTTTTCAATGGCAAAAATCATTGAATATTGTAAATGCACAAACAGTAATTTCTCCGCATTGCAAGGTGCAATTCTGAAATTTTTTGCTTTTTCCTGCTCCTCTTAGCATGATAAAGAAGATTCAAAGAGAGTGAGATGCCAGCTCCTTTCATTCAGTCAGTAGCTTCAATCATTTCTGGTATATGAATAACATGATGTTTTTCAATGGCAAAAATCAATGAATATTGTAAATGCACAAACAGTAATTTCTCCGCATTGCAAGGTGCAATTCTGAAATTTTTTGCTTTTTCCTGCTCCTCTTAGCATGATAAAGAAGATTCAAAGAGAGTGAGATGCCAGCTCCTTTCATTCAGTCAGTAGCTTCAATCATTTCTGGTATATGAATAACATGATGTTTTTCAATGGCAAAAATCAATGAATATTGTAAATGCACAAACAGTAATTTCTCCGCATTGCAAGGTGCAATTCTGAAATTTTTTGCTTTTTCCTGCTCCTCTTAGCATGATAAAGAAGATACAAAGAGAGTGAGATGCCAGCTCCTTTCATTCAGTCAGTAGCTTCAATCATTTCTGGTATATGAATAACATGATGTTTTTCAATGGCAAAAATCAATGAATATTGTAAATGCACAAACAGTAATTTCTCCGCATTGCAAGGTGCAATTCTGAAATTTTTTGCTTTTTCCTGCTCCTCTTAGCATGATAAACAAGATTCAAAGAGAGTGAGATGCCAGCTCCTTTCATTCAGTCAGTAGCTTCAATCATTTCTGGACGTTTTTCAATGGCAAAAATCAATGAATATTGTAAATGCACAAACAGTAATTTCTCCGCATTGCAAGGTGCAATTCTGAAATTTTTTGCTTTTTCCTGCTCCTCTTAGCATGATAAAGAAGATTCAAAGAGAGTGAGATGCCAGCTCCTTTCATTCAGTCAGTAGCTTCAAACATTTCTGGTATATGAATAACATGATGTTTTTCAATGGCAAAAATCACTGAATATTGTAAATGCACAAACAGTAATTTCTCCGCATTGCAAGGTGCAATTCTGAAATTTTTTGCTTTTTCCTGCTCCTCTTAGCATGATAAAGAAGATTCAAAGAGAGTGAGATGCCAGCTCCTTTCATTCAGTCAGTAGCTTCAATCATTTCTGGACGTTTTTCAATGGCAAAAATCAATGAATATTGTAAATGCACAAACAGTAATTTCTCCGCATTGCAAGGTGCAATTCTGAAATTTTTTGCTTTTTCCTGCTCCTCTTAGCATGATAAACAAGATTCAAAGAGAGTGAGATGCCAGCTCCTTTCATTCAGTCAGTAGCTTCAATCATTTCTGGACGTTTTTCAATGGCAAAAATCAATGAATATTGTAAATGCACAAACAGTAATTTCTCCGCATTGCAAGGTGCAATTCTGAAATTTTTTGCTTTTTCCTGCTCCTCTTAGCATGATAAAGAAGATTCAAAGAGAGTGAGATGCCAGCTCCTTTCATTCAGTCAGTAGCTTCAAACATTTCTGGTATATGAATAACATGATGTTTTTCAATGGCAAAAATCAATGAATATTGTAAATGCACAAACAGTAATTTCTCCGCATTGCAAGGTGCAATTCTGAAATTTTTTGCTTTTTCCTGCTCCTCTAAGCAATATAAAGAAGATTCAAAGAGAGTGAGATGCCAGCTCCTTTCATTCAGTCAGTAGCTTCAATCATTTCTGGACGTTTTTCAATGGCAAAAATCAATGAATATTGTAAATGCACAAACAGTAATTTCTCCGCATTGCAAGGTGCAATTCTGAAATTTTTTGCTTTTTCCTGCTCCTCTTTGCATGATAAACAAGATTCAAAGAGAATGAGATGCCAGCTCCTTTCATTCAGTCAGTAGCTTCAATCATTTCTGGACGTTTTTCAATGGCAAAAATCAATGAATATTGTAAATGCACAAACAGTAATTTCTCCGCATTGCAAGGTGCAATTCTGAAATTTTTTGCTTTTTCCTGCTCCTCTTAGCATGATAAAGAAGATTCAAAGAGAGTGAGATGCCAGCTCCTTTCATTCAGTCAGTAGCCTTCAAACATTTCTGGTATATGAATAACATGATGTTTTTCAATGGCAAAAATCAATGAATATTGTAAATGCACAAACAGTAATTTCTCCGCATTGCAAGGTGCAATTCTGAAATTTTTTGCTTTTTCCTGCTCCTCTTAGCATGATAAAGAAGATTCAAAGAGAGTGAGATGCCAGCTCCTTTCATTTAGTCAGTAGCTTCAATCATTTCTGGACGTTTTTCAATGGCAAAAATCAATGAATATTGTAAATGCACAAACAGTAATTTCTCCGCATTGCAAGGTGCAATTCTGAATTTTTTTGCTTTTTCCTGCTCCTCTTAGCATGATAAAGAAGATTCAAAGAGAGTGAGATGCCAGCTCCTTTCATTCAGTCAGTAGCTTCAATCATTTCTGGTATATGAATAACATGATGTTTTTCAATGGCAAAAATCAATGAATATTGTAAATGCACAAACAGTAATTTCTCCGCATTGCAAGGTGCAATTCTGAAATTTTTTGCTTTTTCCTGCTCCTCTTAGCATGATAAAGAAGATTCAAAGAGAGTGAGATGCCAGCTCCTTTCATTCAGTCAGTAGCTTCAATCATTTCTGGACGTTTTTCAATGGCAAAAATCAATGAATATTGTAAATGCACAAACAGTAATTTCTCCGCATTGCAAGGTGCAATTCTGAAATTTTTTGCTTTTTCCTGCTCCTCTTAGCATGATAAAGAAGATTCAAAGAGAGTGAGATGCCAGCTCCTTTCATTCAGTCAGTAGCTTCAATCATTTCTGGACGTTTTTCAATGGCAAAAATCAATGAATATTGTAAATGCACAAACAGTAATTTCTCCGCATTGCAAGGTGCAATTCTGAAATTTTTTGCTTTTTCCTGCTCCTCTTAGCATGATAAAGAAGATTCAAAGAGAGTGAGATGCCAGCTCCTTTCATTCAGTCAGTAGCTTCAATCATTTCTGGACGTTTTTCAATGGCAAAAATCAATGAATATTGTAAATGCACAAAGAGTAATTTCTCCGCATTGCAAGGTGCAATTCTGAAATTTTTTGCTTTTTCCTGCTCCTCCTAGCATGATAAAGAAGATTCAAAGAGTGAGATGCCAGCTCCTTTCATTGTCAGTAGCTTCAAACATTTCTGGTATATGAATAACATGATGTTTTTCAATGGCAAAAATCAATGAATATTGTAAATGCACAAACAGTAATTTCTCCGCATTGCAAGGTGCAATTCTGAAATTTTTTGCTTTTTCCTGCTCCTCTTAGCATGATAAAGAAGATTCAAAGAGAGTGAGATGCCAGCTCCTTTCATTCAGTCAGTAGCTTCAATCATTTCTGGACGTTTTTCAATGGCAAAAATCATTGAATATTGTAAATGCACAAACAGTAATTTCTCCGCATTGCAAGGTGCAATTCTGAAATTTTTTGCTTTTTCCTGCTCCTCTTAGCATGATAAAGAAGATTCAAAGAGAGTGAGATGCCAGCTCCTTTCATTCAGTCAGTAGCTTCAATCATTTCTGGTATATGAATAACATGATGTTTTTCAATGGCAAAAATCAATGAATATTGTAAATGCACAAACAGTAATTTCTCCGCATTGCAAGGTGCAATTCTGAAATTTTTTGCTTTTTCCTGCTCCTCTTAGCATGATAAAGAAGATTCAAAGAGAGTGAGATGCCAGCTCCTTTCATTCAGTCAGTAGC